>NC_046613.1:8751162-9054411 GCF_900324465.2 Anabas testudineus | reverse complement strand
CACATGCAAAACAATGTGGACTAACAATGAAATATGATGGAGGACATGGGAACATGGGAAACCAGACAAATATGACCTGTAGACATTGTCTTTGTGTGCTAGCAAGCTCACAGTGACAAAGTAGCTGATCATTATGATTGTACTGTTCATTTTATGGAAGCAAATTATATGCAAGTACAACAAGAAGCAGTCATCATGGAGGTACAATGGTCTCGAATTCAATATGTGATGCATTTCATTTTATTTAATCTTATTTTCACTTTGTCATCGCCTTTCTGCAGCGTCCACAATCGTACGTGTGTGCTTGCATACATCTCTCTGTGGGTGTAGCTGTGCGTATGCGTGTGTATACGGTGTGTACGTGGCGGTGCTGCCTGTTCAGGGAGGCACGGGGCCCAGACACTTGGAATCATTTAGTGAGAATTTCGAGTGTGGGAGGAGAGGAATGTGCACCCAGATAAAAGAAAGAAAAGTGAAAGAAAAACAGAGCAAAGAGAGGGGGTGGAGAGTGTTAGAGATAGACACAGATATAGACAGAGAGAGGGCAGGCAGGGAAAGTGTGGCAGGTGAGGGAGAGGTGGAGGGAAGATAAGGGGGATGTGCCACCTGAGAGAGAAACATTTGGAGTGGAGGAAGAAAAGCTCAAGTTGAAGACGGGGGTGAAAACCAGGTCACAATGAGGGAAACAAAACGGAGAGAGAGGGAAGCGGAGCGCAACAGACAGAGATCTGGAGCCAATGACAGACAGTGGGAGCAGCAGAGAGAAAGAATAGAAGAGAAAAAAAAAGGACTGGAAAAAAAGTACAAGCTGCCCACTCCTTTACCTACTGTTCTCCATTAAGCAGATTTTTTCAAATGGCTCTTGCAGGTCTCGCTTAGGGGGAACATCTATTCCTATCACAATGCTGCCTACACACACCTCGCAGTGACAGGCAGAGCGGGAGGGAGAGAAAAGAAGGGGGGGGGGGGCACAATACAAATGAACGATGATTAGAAAAAAGGGTAGTGGGAAAGAGCGATGGGGAGGGGGGGGGGATGTCCATAGCAGTTACTTACAAGCCAAAACTGCAACATGTTATTTTGGTTTCAGTGCTTGTAATTCAATAAAAGCTCTATGTGCATGCAGTTTGTTCTCTTACTGCAGTGCTGCAACAATGACCAGAAATAATTTTGGTTGCTATTCACTTAAAAAATTAGAGGCACACTACTTTTTTATCTAGAGCAATGTCTTTGAGTATCCATGAATATATTGTAACCTCTTTTCAACATATCTGTCTTCATTTTGTTGCTGTGCATAAATATACCCTCCTACATTCCCTCCTCGTGCTTCCGGTCTCTCTTCCCATCCCCAGTCCGTGCCAGATCTAACAGCTTTTTGTGAGCATCCCTTGCTGCAGTGTGTGTGTGTGTATGTGTGTGTGTGTGTGTGACAGAGATAGCCTATGTCTGTCTGTAGGTGTGTGTTTGGGTGCGTGCACATGTGTGTCTGCAGGACAGGCCAGACTATTGCGATGGAATACAAATGACTCCCCATCTTTTCTGAGGAAGTTTGGACTTCTTGTGTCGGCCCGGGGAATGGAGGCCACAACGTAGCCCTAAATCATTAGCTGCACAGAAATATAGACACTGAAATCCTCCAAGCGAAACTAAATCCCCAAATCTCAACTTGTTAAAATGTTTGCTGCTGCCACAAGAGAGAAAGGTAGTTCACAGAAGAAGCCTTTCTTTTTCTTTTCATCGCTGTGATGAAAAGTGTCTATCTATGCAGATCTGCAGTTGGCCTCCTGACCCAGCTGATGAGCTATGTATTTCAGTTGAAAGCAATATACCCTGAAAGCAACACCCAATCAGCAACCATTGTTCAGTATCGACAAGCACCAGTCCCTTGCTATCCTCCCGCCTGCGGGTCAGGATGACTGCCATCCAAAATCAATCCCGAGGAGTAACATGCATCTGTACAGCCATTCCTCTATCTTCAAGGGAACAATAAGCGCAGGCTATGGATTAAAAAATGTAATGACGAATCAGAGTTCAATTGATGGACGTGAGGCGCTATTGACCAGGCGGGGTCACTGAATGAACTGGGCCAACCTGACCTTCATGGCTCCTGGCAACAAGGCGGGCATATTCAATCTCACTTGACCCACTCAGCTTTGACCCCTGACCACAGGCAATGCTGCCCTCACGTGAACTCTCACCTCCAGGGATCAATAGCTCTTGACCATTGCTTCAGGCCTTTGGCCGGAGTACTGAGGGCGGTGGAGGGATTGCAGAGGACCGTGGAACTGGGCTCAGACTGGTAGAGGCAGCTGACCTCAGAGGGCAGGGCCGATGATGATGTGGGAGATTTATATTGAAATGGGACCCGATGAGTGACATCGGAACATATATGTGTATGAAAATTTAAAACACATGAAAGCAATCTAATCCTTTCACCTCCACATGATCAAACAATACCGATGAAATTTGGACTGCAGACTTCAAAACACCCAACTAAAAACTTGAGAGAAATCCTTTCAAGCTCTCCCAGCCTGTTCACGTCAGACACGGATACCTCTCTCTTCACTTCAAACTAGGTCTCCACATTTTGATCCTTAGTTATTGTGGTTTTGTTGTGTAGTTTAACAAGTCAGATCACTAATCCTCTTATGCTAGAATGGTATGGCACCACCGCATCTGAAAATTGAGCTGCCCTGCATGCTAATCAGCAAGGTAAAGTTCTTTGATCTCGTGTTGGAAAAGCTTCCTCAGTTTCTGCTTTCGAGATGATACTGTGCATGCAAGTGGCTTTATGGTCTAAAATCCCTCTAGCGTTTGCTTTGCTGTTGCAGACAGACTCTGGCATTAGGCTCCTTAGAAAAAACAGCCCTTTCAATCCTTATTCCCACATGACAATTTCCAGCCTCATTCTAATGTTAGGCTTGAACTTCTGGATTTTGATGCACACAGCGGGCAAAATACACACGCGAACAAATACATAGTAGGTCTCAGTGGGTGTCAGAGAGATATGCTGAGGGTGTTATAACAGCAGTGAGTCATCAGCAACACAACAGGCAGAACACAGCACTGAATGCATACTGGTCCCTGAATACACCGTGTCCCTGTAGGTGTGCTAGACAATGTACAGTAACAAGTCATCAAACTTACCGCATGTGGCATACTGTACAGAATATGTGCTGTTCGTTATACAGTGAGAAGACATGGTTTTTTCAATAGGATATTTTTCCATTTACAAACAAAATATTTTAAATAAAAGACATTCTTCCTTAAATTTAAATACTCTTTAGTTGATATCTGTAGTTATTTTTGCTAACTTTATGACTCTTCGACAGTGCCTGTGATATTACTTCTTTTAACATTTTGTTTGTAGTTAAAATATGAAACAAAAATCAGTCAGCTGTTGTCTTACATACTGCATTGATAAATGATCACTGACAGACGTGGCAGAGACATACGTTGATATTTAACACATATACCATAAGACAGAAAATAATACTCAGAAAAACATAATAACCCAAAATAATTAACTTCACCTCTTCCTGTAGTTCCTATATTTCTGGACATATTGATAAAATGCTGCTACCCTTAGAGCGGTTGTCGTTGTTAAGCTTGGCATTTAGCTGAAGACCCTACTCTGTAGCCTCATGTGCACCTCAGTGGTGGTAATTTAACTACGAGTCATGGTGACACAGACTTCAACAACTGTGACTGATGTTGCGCTGGTCATGCAGACTATGTCCTCAGATGCCTTCAAGTACCCACTGTTCAACATGTATTAACACCATCTTTTCCCGATGTCAAAGACCATGCACTAGCATTTAATCCTCGTTAAGGAAGGGTTACATATGCTCCATCTTTCAAGCTGAAAATAAAAACATAAACGTGGTGATGCTATACTTTTATCTTGTCAGCAGACTGAAAAGATTCATATTGTTTCTGGTGCTTAAAAAAAAAAATCCAGTGGAGACAAGACAAGCACATTAAGAACTGATCATTTGTTGTGGAAAGTAAACTTAACAAAGCCTCATCCGAATCATGTCCCGCTAAGCGGTCACTTCGCTGCAAGAGCCAAGATTCATTGTGAGAGACAGGTGCTCCAGCCTGGCTGTAAGCTTATTCAACCCAGAAGGTTCCTGGTACAAGAATATAACCCTCTGTGTGTGGGTGTGCATGTGTATGTGCGAGTGTTTGTCCGGGCGAGCGTGTGTGTCTGTTTGTTCTCTCATTTCCCATTTCTCATATCTCATGTCTGTGGTTTCACAGACAGCAGGGCCCATCTCACGAGAGCTGAGGCATGACTCAGACCTACGCAGACTTGTGGCTGGCGGCTGTGACTCAGAAAGGAAGAGAAAGGGAGGGGAGAGGAGAGGCGAAGGGAAGGGAAGGGAAGAGAGTTAAGGGTAGGGGGGAGCAGAAACAGAAAGGAGTGGAGGGTGACAGAGATGGGATGTCTTCTCCCCACTCACCCAGGGTTGCAGAAGTGACCAGCTGGCCATGAATATATGCGGGGCAGCATCACTCAACGAACACAGTGTGCTGCTGATGCACACGTGCAGACACACAGGAGGAGGTGAAAATACCAAGACAGTGGCCTTCCACAACATCTGCTAATTATCTGGCAAAAAAAAAAACAGGTCCGGGACCAGGATCAGAGTAGTCCCAGCTGTGGGCCTGGACTGGAAGATGGCACTGATAGAAAAAGAGAGAAAGAGAGAGAGATAAGAGAGAGAGAGAGAGAGAGAAAGCTTGGTGAGAAAATTTGTCAATAACAGACAAAGGGCTTTATAGCAAGAAAACTGGCTCCCAGTGCGACAGGCGCATAGATCAGTCTGTCATAAACACATAGATTTATTTTATCCATATGAGCCGCAGAGAAACAACCAGGGCCCCAGCCTTCCATAAGCATTGGAGGGGAATCACAATATCTTTGACAGTCAGTCAGTTTGCCCACCTTCCCTCAATCTTCATCGCTCTCTCCCTCCCTTTGGTCTTCTCTATGCTCCAAAAAAAAAAAAAAAAAACAGAAAGGCAAACTCATTTCCATACAAATGGAGTGAAAGCCTGCAGCCCAGAGACCCAGTGGAATTGCAAATATTTCATCTTTGCCTGGGAGCCGTGTGCTATTACTCCTCAGCTATTATCCCCTCTCTTTCATTCTTTCCTCTTCTTTTACTTTCCTTCTGTTCCTTCCCTTCTCACCTCTGCTATTGCCCAGGTTGACCCTCCATGCTGCCGTCTGTCATTTGGTCTTTTAAATAACTCAGGTGACACAAAACCCTCGTCCCGCAGTTTTGTATACAATTAAATCCATTCACTACTTCTGCTCTACAATCAAAAATAACTTTACTACAAAGCCAGGCTCACTTTAAGCTTCTGTGCACTTTATGCTGCCCTTCTGTTCCAACTTCTTCTTCTTCTTCTTCTTTCATTCTTTCTCTCTTTGCCTGCAACATCCCTCCTTTAATGCCTCCTTCATAGCATCTGCCCAGTGCCCACATTCTTGAACACACATGGTGTCCAGCAGCTGCCAGGTCAGCATAGGTGATGGTGCACAGATTGCCTGGCGCTGGCCTCCTACCCAGGCGAGCTGCCAGTTGTGGACACAGAGACAGCAGGGAGGTGCTGCAGAGGGGAGAGGATTTAACAAACTTTATACAGCTCAGTGTGCTGGCTGCTTTCTTTAAAATCTTACTCTTACTTGTGAAAAGCATGTTGAAGTGGGTCGCCAGATATGAATCCATACACGAATGGTAACAGCCAAATGCGTATCGGATTGTCGAATAGGAACTATTCAATTAACATTAACATTTTAGCTACCGTGGAGATATTGATGAGTGAAGCGAACCTGCAAATCTCAGAAGCACTTATTATTTCATTTCTATTCAAGTTTGCCAAATTTCCACCAAGCATACAAAACCTCTTCCTACTGTGTAGTATTTTTACTTGTTTTACGTTTTGTTCTTAGGAGGAAGCCCCTGACCAGGAGATACTGTGAGGAGTTGACTAGTAGGAGAGCAGAGGGAGGACATGCAAGGTCCCAGATGGACAGTGTGTAATGTTGCTGGCTATACAGCAGTTAGCCAATTTAGTAACACTGCTAGCAGCTCTCATTACAGGATCTAATTCTCTCTATCTCTCTTTTCTTGTTGCTTACACACACACTCACACACACACACACACACACACACACACACACATACACACATACTCCCACACACAGGCCAGAGAGGATGGCAGGAGTGCCAGAAGGTGAAAGACAGACAGACGTGTGTGCATGTGTGTGTGTGTGTGTGTGTGTGTGTGTGGATGCAGGCAGAGGTGATGAGGCTCCTCACTCAGGAACTTCTGCTTTTCCGACAAGAGAAGAGGCATCAAAATTGAATGAAGATATTAATAATTCAGTACCAGATTTCTGCAAGAAAACAGGTTTTGTGAAACGATAAAACAAAAATCAATGCTTGCCTCTTCTCTCTCACTCTTTTTTTCCTCTCTTTCACTCCCCGTCTCTTCATGCGTGCACGGAGGAGAAAGGGAGAAGGGGGGGTAGAGAGGCTCAGCGTATGTGGCTGCATGCCTCTTTGTTTGGGCCCCATGTGTGGGAGCTTCTGTTGGCGTGCTTCTCTCTGTGTTATAGCAGGGTGGACATTAGCTCCGTGCCCGACAGCGTGCACTGTTACTCAGTCTGTCCCCCCGGAGGTACGAGCGCTACTTCAGCCTCGCCACCTCCAGACTGGGTCAGGAGAGAGGAGACACCGCGTGGAGGAAGGTGCAAATCTCAGCGGGCCTGAAGGGAAAACAGGCTCACATGCACCGACACATGTAAGCATACACCCATCACAAGTACTTAACAAAAGCCCTCGCTGTGTGACAAACAGGCGGCTCATGCCTCCGAACAAAGCCGTTCCACTGACGTGGTCATGTGTCCATTGTGAGACTGATGTGTTGAGTCAGTCAGCATACAGCATGAGCTAATTATCACCTCTGTATGAAGCTGTCTGGAGAGGAGCAGGTACACACCCTGTGCATGCATGTGTGTGTGTGTGTGTGTGTGTGTGTTTGTGTCAGAATGTCAGACACACCGCTGCGTCCCTGCTTGGTGTTGTCTTTTTATATATGTCTCCAGAACACCAACCTGTCTCACTACATCCCCCCGCCTCGCCCCCCTCTCTCTCTCTCTCCCACTTAGCCCACAGAGGCTGAAATGTAAAAATAATACTAAAATCTGTCATCTCTCTCTTCATCTGTGCTCAGTGGTTGCAAGGACGGCTTGTCACATTTTTCTCCACAGTCATTTTAAGTTTGGGAGTTTGTGGCAAGACTGTGTGGGCAGGGTAGTTTACTAATGTTTTAGAAACACTTGACACCCAGGGTTAGATGGTTGGGACATTATTGGCTCTGACATGATGAGGAGGAGGAAATATAAATCAGAGAAATTGGAGGAGGAGGATTTGTTAAGTTGTTTCCTACATGGAAATGTTTTTTTTTTTAGATAAACAGATTGGACATAACAGCATTAAGACATGTAAAATGTGTTGCAAACCAGAGTTACGAGCACGGAGAGATGGATTCAACTCTCACATTTACGCATTTTCACATCTTGTAGACCACAGTGCATGGTTTCCTCTGCTAATGTTTAACAAAGATGAATGAAGGAAAAATGAAGAAGTCAGTGTGTGACACTGAAAAGCCCTTCTACATTATCACATGGACACAGGACGCATCCGCTTGAATCACCAGTACAAAAGTTAAACAACTGCTTTAGAGAATATCTGGTTCTTTGACAAAGGCTTAAATAAACTGTCAGGTATGATGCTCAAAGTGCATTTCTGCATAAACATCCAGTCACATATTATCCGCGCCTGTTGCTGCACACAGGGGATTACATTGTTGAGAAAAGTGACTCACTTCAGATACGGAGTTCATTTCTGAAGATTTCAGCTGGTATTTGTTTCGTTCATTCTGATTCGCGCCTCGGACTGGTCTCTGCTCCATAGCAACTGGGGCTGAAGCTTATGTTTATTGTCACGTTCAGTGCCATCCACCGTGGCAAAATTAGGGAGAAAATCCGACTTCTCAGAAGCAAAACGGAAATAATTAAAACAGGAAAACTTTAAAATACAAATACTGAGAGACAAAAAACAAAACACTTTAAGAATCCGCAGCTCCTCTCACTTCACAACACTGTTTACAGATAAAAAGCTTAAGATAAAAGCTTTTCTTTAAACGCAGGAAAAAGAAAGGTGGCTTATAGTGACAGATGAAGGGTTTTTTTTTTTTCATTTACATACTCTATATGGTGCTGATTGTCCTTATTTGGTGGAACACATCCTCCGTGGGGAGATATGAAGCAGCACCGACTAACTTCCTGTGATTGTAGAGGACAAACGACGAGGCCTTGTGTGTTTGTGTGTGGGTGGCACATCTGGCACTGGAAGCTAATAATCTGCGAGTGTGCGTGTGGTGTTTGTGCCTTTAGGGACATGTATACACTATCTACTGTGCATCTAATGTGTTTATTTTCACTTTATGCATTTGTGCATCATATATATTAGTATATTAGTAATTTCTGATGTCTGTGTCAGTGTTCCTACGCATTAAAGTCGGTGCATGTGTATGTTTGTGCGTTTGCTTCAAGTGTGCGTCTGGTGTGTTGTGAGATATGGAGGAGGTTCTTCTCCTCTGACACCGCCACTGTGTCATACAGACATATCCAGAGTAGAAGAAATCATTACACTATGTTCTCTGTAATAAATTAGTGGGTTGAGGTAACCCAAGGCAAGGTAATACAAGGTTAATAATGCACTGTTATTCCCCACTGGCAGAAATAAACAATCTCCTCTGTTTATTTGCCTTTGCAACACTCCCACGAGGAGCCAGAAACAGCAGGACAGAGGCGTGGAAAGAGGGAAATGGAGGGAAAAAAAAAAAAAGATAGCGGGGATGAGAGTGAGAAAGATAGATGACAAATAGATGATGCTCCATTCCCACTCTGACACCCACCTACCCCTCCTGCCGTGTCCTTCATTCCGCTGCAGAGAAAAATTAAAACAGGTCGACCCACGTTTGTTTTGTTTTTTTTTGCTTTTCCCTTTTTCTCTCGTCCCTTTTTTTTTTTCCCTTCCTCCACACTGGGCCATCTCTCTCTGTTTATCTGTCTTCCTTTTTCTTTCTTCCTCCCACTCTTGTGGTCATAGCATGGGTCAGGATGGGAGTCACGACAGGCTCTGGGATGAACCCCCTACTAGCTGTCATTCATCACATCCCACAATTGACAGCTGCCTCTGCCCACTCACACTTTCACCTCTGCATTTCTCATGGACGACTATGTGTTGCATGTGGCAGAGATACAGAAATGTCGTTCAAGACAACTGAAATAACGCAGTTAAGCTGCATAGTCACCGTAGTAAACAGTATTCTACCTTATAGTACAATCAAAAACACTGCTAGTGATAAAGTATAAGCCAAGATGTACAATAAAACATATTTGGATCATTAGTGGTGTAAGAATAACTTAGATTAAACACAATGTATTTGTTTAAACCAGTCTTTTATCTTTTATTAGCTTTAACCAGGCTATTGTGTCTGTTAGTTGATCTGCTTGGAGCTGAGATAATTTCCATCTTGACTACACATGTGCACATACAACAGGGAGTGTTTGTGCAAGCATGCGTGTGTGTGTGTGAAGAGGAAAGTGGAGAGACACAAACCCTCACCATTATTCAACATATAGTCTTTAATTAGCAACCTGACAATTGTTAATTACACTAAGAGGAGGTTATGGAGAATCTGCTGACACAGCGCAGGCTTTCAGACTTTTTGGTGTGGAAAGAAAGAACAAATAAACAAAGACTCAGTCACTGCCTTTCAATGAGCAGGAACAGTGTGTGTCTTCATGATCATGTAGCGACACAGCGCGAGCAGAGAGAGGAGCTGGATAACAAACTTGTCACATTTTCTTACAAGAGACGGTGTTCCTCCTGCATGACAGTTCTCCCTGCGGTGACATTCAGGCCCCCACAGCCACCACAAGATGAGCTCACTGGTGACGCTCACATGTCAACCCAAACACACACACACACACACATACTCTCTCTCTCTCACCTGCCCGGTCACGGCCTCGTTGTTCTTCCTGAATAGACGATTCTTAGAAATATGCCTCCATTAAACAGAAACCTGTTATGTGCAAAAGGGGCCCACGCATAAATGCTAGCGCGCACGTTCCCACACAAATGCAAAAAGATGCAGCGACTAGGTGAAACGTACCGATCGCTGCACATGCAAACCCCTGTGTGTGTGAGAGTCAGATAGGAAGCGAAGTAGCTAAAAACAGAGCTCACATGCGAGGCGAGCCTGTCAGAAGAACTACTAAAGCCCACCACAGGGACTTACTAACTAGGTCACCCAGGACCTTTGGGTGTCTGGGTGGGAGCTGCACTTTTCAAAGAGAGGCCAACTTCTCCCCATTAAGTTAGAATAGAGGTGTTTGGGATCTATCATGTCCACCTTAATCTCCACCAAGGGAATGCTCATTATGTCTTATCTAGCACCATGATCATTTTTTAGCATTTCCATTTCCCTAGGTAAACACTTATTTTCACCTCAGGCTGCTCTTTTGTGCTGCGTGTGCATCACTAAAACGAGGTTGACATTTCCCTATTGATTCCTTTCAAAGGAGTACTTGTGCTTGTGCTGTAAATTTCATTAGGGTCATTTCTCCTGTAGGTGTATTCAAACCAAAGTAACATGTATTAGCGAGAATGTACATCAGTCAAGCTGTTAGGATACAACACATGCAACAATATAACACGTTCGGATTCAACAGATTTTGTTTCGTTGTAAACAAATGAAACATCCTTCTGTTAAAATATGTGCTACCGATAAAATGTCTCCCGGAAGAATATTTCCTTAGCTACTGCATATGAACACTGGGTCGAAATAAAAGAAACTAACAAAACAAACAAAAGTCTTGTTGCCACAGCTTAAATTGCATTTCGCTTACCAAAACAGATTGTACAATTAGAAACCCCTTCAGCACCACTGAAAACAACAAGGCCAGTACATTTCTCTGTGAAACATTTCAGAGCCGTATTCCAACTGTCCACTGAAAAGTCTGTTTTGCCACACAGACACTTTTTATCAATGCAAAATAACACTAGGTCACCCGGACTAATTAGATCATAAAAAGAAAAGTAATTCACTGTCATAAAATCATGTATGTCACTGCCCTTATGTCTTCACAGACACTGTAATTTCTAGATATCAGTGTTTTAGTCTCAGCTTTAGAGAAGAGTTTACTCTCAATCGTACACCTATGGTAAACTATACCAAATACTATAATACTACACTATCAGTGTCACTGTCATTCACAATAAGAAAATAGAGGAGGTATATTCTGGGGTATTTTGAGAAAAAACTCCCTGACCTCTAACCCCTTTTTATTTTACTGTGGTTAACTGTAATGAACGTGCTGGATATAGCTTAAACTGACTGTCCTTAAGAGCAAACTTTCTTGCTATTAACCTTATCGTTGATATTTTACTACTTACTCACTTTCAAGTCATAGTAAATGCCACGTTTTAAGAAGGCAAAATAAATGTCAAAGGTCTGTTTTGCTGCATTGGTAAAGCCAAATTCTAAATAAATAAATACATAAATGAATAATAACTGAATAATCTGAAAGGTATGTACCTCTGTTGTATAATATATTGTATATTGATTTAAAATTCACCCTGTTGTGTGACTGGAAGCATTGCACTGTAAAATACTCCCGAATACACTACGCGCTGCGCTCCTTCACTGGTCCCCAAACCAAACTCTTAATTCCAAAATTTGCAACCAAGTGAACAATTTATTACTACAGTGAATCCAGAATACAAAATGAAGCAATACAAGTCAGGTTGAAGCAGGACTACAACAACAAACAGAACAATCTATTCTCCTGAAAAGGTGTTAACTACTCCCTAAGGCGTAACAAAGAAAAACATTAGCTACAACTAACTCTCTAAAGCAAGAAAGAAATGAGAAAACCACACCACTTTACAATATTTATAACAAAGTGGAAAGATAATTACCAATACTATTTACAAAATGTATAATAGATAAACTATGCCACTAGGCCCAGGAATACAATACTAACACACAATAAATGCTTAAAAGGGGTTTGGGCGCCAAGGACAGAACAGAGAATTGCTCCTAACCAGTATCCAAAGTGGGAGTCATGTCCTTTCCCTCTGCATTTGCTGTTTTATGTTTACCACTAATCATTCAGTGTTTATGAAAACTGCACCATTTCACCATCTACCATCCTCAGTGTGTGTGTTTGGTTCTGTATGTTGGAGCTGAGTGAAATTAGTGATGCACTTCTGCAAGAGATAAACAGCAATCCACCTCATTCTGGGCTGGCAAGTGTGCAGTTGTGCATAGAAGTGATATATATTAGCTATTTGCAAGGTGTTTGTAAAGTATACTAGTGAAACATCTTACTAGTGATATGAGCTTTTGACTTTTGACCACATTTTTAATATTAATATATTTATAATACAAATAAATATTAAGCGGACTGAACGTATTGAATACAGTGGCAGTTCATGTTTGTTTAGATTTTTGTAATATTTGTATAGCAATACCCACTTCAACTCTAAAACGTGTCCTGTAATATCAAGTAATTAACTGTAGGACTTGTAAACAATGTGAGCTGAGGTATGATATGTAACGTTTCCAATAAACAGACACGACCTGTACATCTTGTCTGTTAATAGAAAGTACAAGCTCCAACATCATCAGCGTTATCAGGGGTAATGTCGTAAAATAAATACTGAACAATTGTTTGTTATTAACCCGTTTGACCTGTCAGAACGCAATCACTGCCGCAGCTGGGGAGGAAAGAAAGTGTGCGTCATGTTTGTCATATTAGCTTTATACGTGTTATATCTCTGTGTTCACATCTGCTGTGCCTTGGCTCGTGGTTGTGACAGACAGAATTGCCTGAAGTTCTTGGCTCTAAGACACTGTAATCAAACCAACACCCAAAGCCCACACAAAGCCGACGGGGCCAGGAGCCGACACACAACCACTCACACACAGATCCATGCGTGTGCACATTTTCACACAGAAGCTCATTCTCTTGCTCATACAGACACACCTATGACCTCAGATACAGTTGCCCTTACCTGCAACCATTAATTGCACTTCTAGTGTTCTTATTCAACAGAACTCCAGACACCCACAGCAACTTTGCTGCCTACATTCTTGATAATACTTTTCTCTGCATGCCGCTGCTGCTTTCTCGTATGACTACGACTGTGAGTCAGCTCATTACATACCCCCTTTTTGTCTGGGTTTTATTATCTCAACGCAGTGTGCTCAATCTCCAGCCTGTTTACATGTGTGCACTGTACGGTCAGCTCCATATGGGCGGTCGGGCAAAAATGCGGATGAGGATCCAAACGTGATTAATACCGGATGACTCATTCACCGTGGCTTCCCGTCATACACACACTCACACAGAGATGGACATGTACAAAACACGTATGTTATTACATACATAAAAGGAATTTATGCATGTGTTTATTCTACACGCCCACATGCGTTTCATTACTCACACAATCCTCGCCAAATGTCAGAGGCTTTTTGTGCATTTAATATGTAGGCTGTGACTGGTAATGTTCTTATTCAATCGAGCTACACTTGGACTCTGCAGTTGACATTCAGTCCATTCAAAGGCTAACATTGGGCTCTGGAGCTTCGTCACAAGAGTGTCTCCTTTCACAGAGCCTAGCCGTATTTTACGGTTTTCTGTCATTCGGGGTGGTTCTGAGCCAGTAATTCCATATGTGTCAGCAAAGAAGGAATTCAGCGGTGGGTGATTGTAAAACATAATTGCTTGAACATAAAACCTCAGCTTTTCACTGAATGTGAATAGTGTTATTGGATGATCTGACACACGACATGCCTTCACATCCCTTCACTCCCTCATGTCAATTACACTCAGTCAGGACAGAGAGGCATCTGTTTTGACCATTTCGATCTCTGTCCTGTAACTAACTGGAGTTCAGGGCACACCCAGGTGCAGATGTTGTTAACACGATGGCCGATGAAAAGGGCACCTTCAGAGTATGATAAGAAGATTAACAACAGTCAGTTTACCCTCAGGAAAAACAAAGAATGTATATGGCACCTTTTCATCTGTTAATAAAAGGATGCATACAGTGGATGTACTGTAGGTTCGTGAGGGCCATTAAAGGGTATTCCGTCCTCTTGTGTGTGTATTTGAGCTCTCTGCCTCCAATCCCCTGCACTCTGTCACTCACAGCTCCTCTGGTTACAACCTGGCCCGTCTTGACGGCCTCTGGGGTCCACAGGCTAAATTAGTTTCAGAAGCGCCAGGAACCAGAGTCGCAGGACCCCAACCTCACTTTGGATTACAGAACTCTAACCTTTCTCTCTGTCGAGGCCTCCCAAGGCCTTTGAAGTTGCTCATGGCTTCCTCACACCAGCCGATTTTGAATGAATGATCTACGCCCACCTTTGCCCTCAGCCACCCTCTCTTCTACTCTCACACTCTTTTTCTGCTATCTCCCCACTCCTCCTCCTTCCATCCCCCTTTTTTCCCCCAGGGTAAGATCCCCTCTTGACTTCCTCTCACTTCTCTGGAATCCATCCTTCTGCCCCTTTCTTTACTTCTTATTCTCTTATCCATCCATAAGGGGTCTCCTGTCTCCATCTTCATCTTTTTATCCTATCTTCATTTGTTTGCTGTCCATTCCAAGGCCCTAAAATCAGTTTCCTCTTCCACTCTCTTTCCTCAGCTCCTCACATCATCTTGCATTTCTTTCTTCAACTCATCGTCACCTTATCTTCTTTTTTCCCACTTTCTTATTAGATGCTTCATTTTCCTTCCCCTTCCTTCCTTTCTTCACCCCTCCCTTCCTGCTTTGGACTTGGTCCCCAGGGTTTTATGTGTGCCTCACACATTCCTTTGAGCTGACTGGCTGTGTTTACATTGACAATGTCTATTCTGTGCATGGACCGCAGCTCTGCAAAAACCAACAGCGCAGAAGCACACGCACATGCATGAAAACCCCAAGCTTATTAAGCCTGTTCTGTTTCCCTCCAGAGAAAATAAATGAAAATAATAGTAACGAACATAATGAAATAAATCTAAAGTGTAGAAATATGAAGTAATGCTTCATTATAACCAGCAGACAACAAAAATATGCCACGTTTCATGTCTTTAAATTCTAGGACCCCTTGACTTTTTCTCCACTAATTACACTTACACATGGCAGCGTGCACTCTAAAGGTGGACATTTTTCATCAACATGCTAGGGATGGCAGCATAGTTTGAAGTTTAAATGGAACTCAAACACATTAGAGTACATTATGCCAACAGAGGTTACAGAGTAAAGTCAAGAGCTGCCAAACTGTAATAGCGCCCTTAATCATATACCACCTGATCCTGCAAAGTGAAAGCACGGGAGACACAGCCCAGATTCATTGATAAATAAAAGTGCTTCTTTTTATAGCTCTAGCAGCCAGAGGACAATATAGAGCCATGCGAGCTATGTTTATTTTTTTATTGAAGAGAGTAAGGGAGAGAACAAGGTAGCGTGGGCAGAGGGTGGGGTAGAGTAAGACAAAGGACAGTGACAAGACCAGAGACTGAGGCGTAGTTGAGCTCTTAAAAGGTCATCTTTTTCCCCTGCATACATGTCACCTTTGCATTGCTCACCAGTCAGCACATTCAAATGTCACTATCTACTGCTCCTATTGTGTAACGCGGTGATCATCCAGCCAAACACATGCTCATGTCTCTTGGCAAAAACAAAAGTTTACGCATGTACTGTACCAGCTGAGCCCTACCCAGTAGTTCCAGGTAGTGTGTTGTGAAAGCAGCTCCAGGCCCATTGCCCTCCTCTTCAACATTGATCCGCATTAGGATGTTGTATCTCCGCTGTCACATACTGAATGGTATGTGTGTCACCATTTGCCGTCTTGTGCTATTCGTG
Source organism: Anabas testudineus (assembly GCF_900324465.2). Lineage (NCBI taxonomy): Eukaryota > Metazoa > Chordata > Actinopteri > Anabantiformes > Anabantidae > Anabas > Anabas testudineus. The sequence goes on along the minus strand of NC_046613.1, from coordinate 9,038,404 downwards.
TATTCACCTGTCAATCCGGCTTAATCTGTCTTAGTATTCACTGAAATAATGCTCTATTGTGGACAAGCCTTAGATATTCAAAGGGCTGACATGGTAACTACTAGCTTTATCACTAATCTGCCATTGTTTTTAATGCCTATTTAGCTAACAGTCATGATTTAGTGTAGCTTGACTAAATCCAGTGTTTATGATATAAACACAGGCGTGACGAGCACAGGTCTCCTCCTCAGTGTGCCCTCTTTCATGGCTTCTTCTTTCACTGATTGATGCTCTACTGTATCTGTGTGTGTATGTGTGTGTGTGTGCTTACGTGTCTTTCATGCCAGATCACATTTAATTGTCAGGCAGATTATAAGATGTGTTGAAAATGGATAAAAAACATTTGTGGAGTGAATCATTGAAACTTTACTGGTCCACACGCCTTCACTTCCAGTAAGGATTTACGGCAGTGCGCCCGCCTCTTCCACAAGCTTCCATGAAAACCGACATTGATGCCAATGACTCTAGAACTGCCCAACAAGGAGTTAACACCTCAGATGGAGAGACATTGTGGAGGGAGGAGTGGGAGGAGAGGAAAGAGGATGGTGTGAAGGAGAAAAGGAGTGGCTGGCGCAAAGGTGGTGAGCTCAAGGCTGTGGAATCAGGAACTACTTTATGCTCTTTACTCTGCTACGCCCCTGCACTACCGCCACCGCAACGCCCACACCTCCACCCCTGCTCTCTAGCCATACGACCTCTGCTCCATTCTGGCCTGGCTGGAATGCTGACTTTCACCCCCACCCACCCTCTGTCTGTTTCTCACCCTTCCTTCTCTTGCAAAATCGGGAGAAATAAAAGGGAAGCAAGCTATGTTACAAGCTGTGCCTTTGTGTGACCAGCAATCTGCCTATGAATGTGGCTCAGGCATGTATTACAAGGCACAGAAATTCTACTAAATATGAGAAAATGTGCCTTCTGTGCTGTCTTGAAGTGGTTGAAGCAGAAGTACCACTGTCTGACTAAAAATATCTCTTCGAACAGTAGAAGGAAAGTCTGATTCCACACGAGGCTCTATTAAAACCCACAGATTTAGCAGTGCAGACCTCAGCCCGATTCCAGCGAGGATCAATTCTGCCTCTAGAGCTGGAGTTTGTACTGATTGAGACCAGGAAAATATTCACACACAGTCTCAGTTGGGGCAGATTCCAGTAAAAGCAATTTGTGTAAATTTGTGTCCAGGGAAAATGGCTTCAGAGTGGGAGTGCTGATCTAAAAATTATTACTTTACAGCTCCAAATGAGCAAGAGATGTTATTGCACTTACATGAACACAGAGTTAAATTGTGATGTCTGAGTCACACAGGTGGTGGTTCTCTATATGGTTCAGCAAAAATGATAATGCAACTTTCATCTGGCTCCTTTTAGCACTTCAACTTCTTACATGGCCAAGTTAACCCTCCTTGTCAGTTCAGACACTTTGGCTGGTATGAACTACTCATCAACATCTTTGTCACTCTCTATCTTTGGTAGTAATGTACAATAGAGGCTGTCTGTTTCCTGTTCCACAATATGAGTCATCAAACCGTCTGTGAATAAAAGGACTGTGTTTTCTGATATCAGAACATTTGCACTTGGCTTTTTTAAAGTTTCATGTGACGGATGTTTCAGATAAAATTGAAGATAATGATATTTATCTAATGTAAAGCTTAATAAACAAATAAACTTCTCCTTTGAAGAGTTCAAGGCCGTTTCAAGGCCATACAGTAGGTAGGTCAACAGCAGGGGAATGGACTGGGGTTTAAAAGGACAAAGAAACAAAGCCATAGCTGGCACATCTGTCATCAATTTGGAGTGGGAAGGAAACGGGTTGTTTTTTTTGCTTACCTGTGCACCGTCAGCCCAGGAGGGGCAGTGAGGACATTTGTCATGGAGCCGCGGAGTAAATAGTGAGGAAACAAACCACCATCTGTCTGGGCCCATTGATTTTCACATGAAAAGCAAATACATCCATTCTGTTTGCGCTGCCTCCCAGCCCCTACTGCCTGTTGGGCGGGCGCAGAGTTGAAGTTTACCTTTCGACATCATGTTCTTTGATAATCCTTATATATGGCCGAACCTCTAGACTTGTGACTCCATTGTGTGGGGTGCCACTGGCTGAAAAGAGGAACAAACAGGAATTACACTAGCCCTAGTGAGTCACTTTAGGATACAGCAGGTTGCCATTGCTAGAGCATGGTTAGATTGGCAAGGTGAGCAGACGGCACTATTCTTTATAAGAACGAACAATACAGAGGGACGGTGACGTGCACATGACCGACCTGAACAGAGGGCAGTGACAGTAAAGGTCAAGCAGCCAGCCTCCTGTATCCTGAGCTTTTGAAATTTTCAACATGCCCTTTCTCTATCCTCCATGATAACCACCCCCGATGCCAATGACTTTAAAACACGTCAAAGAGATGTCCATATGTCACAAAGGCATGTTCCGAGCCAGGCAAGCAAACAAAAGACAGAAAGAGCAAGATTCAGAGATTGATCCAGAGAGAGAGAAGAGCTTTTAATGTCTTGTGTCACCACCACCTGCCTCCTCTTATGAAATCTCTTCATGTTCCACCCACTGAGTTTCCAATTCTCCATTCTGCCCTTGAACAGACACTAATTCCACCACTGAATCTAATCCCCAACGTAAAGACCTGATGCATTCCTTTCACTGCCACCATGTAAATGTTTATCGTTAAATGGGTGTATTCGCCGAATCATCACCGAGGGGCGTAATGACTTTTCATATGATCTGACTTGGGTTTGTGGGTAGATAACCTAACAAAGAGTTTCTAGGTGCTCTCTGCGTGTATTATCCTCCCTATTTGGCTTTGATCGTTGTGGCATTTTGCTGCAGACACTTTAGATATACAGCTGATGCAACCAAAATGTCATCCCTCTTTTTGTACAACCGCTGGAGAGAGGGCCTTTTCATTTAGGGGGAGAATTTGAAACAGCTCTAACCTTTCATCAACAATGCTGCCACTTTACGCTGTGGAATTCCTAATTCACTGAGAGGCGTACCGAGGCACCTGCTTTCATCAGTGCTAAGGTCCTCTGAGAAAGACTGTGAAAAAGAAGAAAAGGGACAGAGAGAGGCATTAGCAAGTTGTTGACAAGAGCAAGGTGTCAAAAACAAAATGAAGCTAACACCTAAGGGCTTGTGTTGTCATGTTGCACAAACATGTTTTTGCTGTTAGTTTAATAAAAAACAAATCATTATATCGCACTCTGAAAGATACATGCATTCAAGCCATAGGAAAATGATATATGTTGAGTGTTCATATATTCACAAATCCATACAGATATTTCCAATTTGTCTTCATTTGTTTGTGTGTATATACCATTCCCGCCAGTCTCTACCTGTTCAGTAAAAGACAGATATGAAAACTCATCACTGATCATGCACTTCTTCCTCAAACACCCTCTTTCTGTTTCTTCTCGGCTTATGTCATAACATTCCTGTGCCTGTTCCCAAATTATCAAGCTGCCACACAAATATCCTGCGAGAAGACTCGAAGTACTGCGGCGTATCAGCACGAAGGCCCGATTCTTTTCACTTTGTTTAAAATTCTCTTTTTGCAATATTTCCTCATCTTTCTACTTCTTTCTTCTTTCTGTGAACCCCCATCCACCCACCCCTCCTTTCATATCCCCCATCCCTGCCTCTTGGAGCCCCCCTCCCTTCCTCTCCCTCTCTCTGCATTCCTTGGTGAGTGGGTGGAAAGTTCAATGGGGATGTGGGAGCCCAGCAGGGCAGGGGGTTTGCCTCATACCAGAACACAGTCTATCTGCAAACCAGGGACTCCTTATCGTCCACTTCGATCTTGGTCCTTGCAGAGCCCTGGAGGTGGCTGCTTGGTGGTGTGAGGGCCTTCAAAAGGGTGAAATGTCCACTTTGTGCCCCCATTACTCATATTTTAAAGACTTAGCTTTTCAACATTTAAGATTAACACAGAAAAACATTGTGTTCTGTGATGATGATGATGTAAGCATCTGATGTTTGTTACATTGTTATATTGGCATTACTGGGAGTTGTTGTGATTCACCTTCATCACCTATTCACTGCTCCTCTCCACTTCAACACAGAGACAAACTGACAAGACTTAATGAGAGAAGGACCTCTGCTGGACATGTCCTCATACTACAATCCCCATGTTATCGGAAAGGGACAGCTTTGTTATCGCCACTCTTAATTTGTCAGTAAAATGATGATAAAGTTTTGTTGAGTTATCTTTACTGTTAGTATTAATGCGTTTTGATGGTGCATTGATAGGCTGAAGTTGGCAGACAGCTCCTCAGTTTATAAGAAATTTGTTATCATTCTTTTGTCATTGTAACACCTGATTGCTTCACTTCACACGTTTGGCAAGAAGAAAATGAAAGGGCAGGGTGGTGTGGGCAAGTCTATTCCAGCAACTTACATAATGTTCCTATGGTGACAAACCCATCGCTATGTTGATAGTGGCAATCCTCATTCTTTTGTCTCTGTGTTTACCTTTGGTTTTGTCTTATCTTTGTTGTACTGCAAGCAAACAAACTGGTTTTAGAAGCAGCTCTGGTCCGTGGGCTGTGAGTGTAGGAGACACACAGGAAGTGGTGGGCGACCAGCAAACTGTATTTCCCTTTCCTGTCTATGTCCTCCCTCCCTGCTTGCCTGCCTGCACTTTGGCTATTAATGTAACTCTGAGCTACCCACCACACACCCACGTGGCCACTGGGAGCTCGTGCTCTAGAAATCACAGACATACATGGACACACAAACATGCACAAAAACAAACATGCATACAGAACCAGCAACAGATGCCAAGTCATATTGGTGTAAATAATTAGTAGCTAAACAAGCAGAAAGCATATTAGGTTGCGCAGAGAGCCAGAAACAAAGTGTACGGAACAGTATGTGCCCTCATGACTCTCATATCAGTCTAGTAGTTTGTGCCTCTCCCTCCTGCCTTGCTGGTACGCAGACAGCAGAGAGCAGGGTGTAATTAAATAGGTGTCCATCCCTCAATCACAATGTCTATCACAGCCAAGGAAGTATTACAGTATGCAGTATGCAGAAGAAAAACACCAGCAACCTGATAACAATGTTCCCCATTGTTTAAGTAGCTGCACCTTAACCTACACGCAAACTGGCAGATGTGCAACACACACGCATGCACAGAGGCACAGACATTACATGTGTACCACTGCAGATCACCGTGCACTTCAAGCAGGTCTGATTCTTTCTGAAAAGTTGACACAAAAGTTTCCTGACAAATTTAGTACTTCAGCTGTGCACTTTCAATTTCACTATGTCGCTCGCTCTCTGTCTTTGTTCAGTTTCCCACTTACACATGAACTGTAGCCTACAACCTACACACACACACACACACACACACACACTCACACACACAGGCATACTGTACAGACACCAGATGCATGTCACAATCCTTATAACCTCCCCCCGGTCATCCAGCTCATCTGAGGGAACAGAGAGAACACAAAGTGGCATGAATCACAGTGAATCATGCATCCCAAATAGCACCCAAAGAAAGGTGTTGCAATTAACCAGGACACATACTATTTATAATGGCCTGGGTGTGCACGTTCTCATTATAGGCCACAGAGCACGCTGACAACGGACAGGCAGATGAGGGGGTAGTAACTCCTTTTAAATGTCACAAGCAATGTATCTTTTTATTTACAGGGTGGTGCGGTGGCAATCCATCTGAATACAACATTTTGAGCAGGTTGAATGAACTGAAATGGAGAGACAGCAAGACTTTTTATGTCAACAATGATTTGCAGGTGAGAGGCCACAGATGCCTCATCAATACATAAGAATAATGATTTTCTTTAGATGCAGTCGTGTCCTAAAGGGCTTTGATGTTTCACCCACTGAGAGTGACTGACAGAGTCGACTAATTTAAAACGTCAATGATTAAAACCTTTATTATAGATTGTTTACGGGTACAGAAACTTTTTTTTTTAATCAGTGATTGGATTCAGATAAAGAAGAAAAACTTCCCACGACATGACAACAAAGTGTCTCTCTCTTGCAGACCTCTGCCTAATAGACTTGTTAAAGTCTAATTAGTGTAACAAGTAACTGGAAAATAAATAAACATAATTATCATATCAAATACATTAGCTGTTGAGGGGATGATAGATTAATTTGACAAACACTTTGTTCTTCTGTTTTCCTTTGGCTTATTTTCTCTCCCCACATGCCAATCATGCTCAATGCATCACATCAAGACAGAGTTGGGAAATGCAGGCTCATCAATCCGTAGCAAGCTGGCAGTCATATTACACTGTGTCTAGTCTTGAAAACAACAGGGGAATAATGAACCCACCCACCCCCCAAAAGGCCAACTAAGCGGGGCCGAAACCACATGTCAGATGAAACTGCTTCGAGAAGCAATCAACATCTGAGCAATTACACCTAGTGAATTGATTGGGTATTGATTGAAGGTAGCCAGACACATGACCGGAATCTGCACATTATCACCACCTACAAAACAAATTAGCATAGACTTGAGCAATCCAACATAAAGAGGCAATATAATGGAAGAGGATGCACAACACTAGAACACTGTACCAGTTAGTCTTTCCTCTGTTCCTGTGGAACTGGGAGAAGAGATGAAAGGAGGGGCCATTTCATTATCAGCCAACATGTGGGCTCATGCCGCACAGCTTTACCCAACCAACTGTTGTCATGGTAGCAGCTTGTCATCTGGGTCTCACCTTGAATGAAAGGAGACCTGCAGGACGTGCTTTCCCTAGGAAGCATGCCTGGGGAGGGGTCTAGTTAAAGTGCGTCAGCCCTACAAGCTGCTGGAGACACACCCACAGCAACCTGTGTTAATGTGTTTTCATCTGAGAAAATAAACCAAGGAACAACAGGAGCAGCGGCAACAGCTGCTCCCAGCTACTGGATCATTCCTGTTTTTTCCTTCTTATCAAAAAGCCATTTCAGTTTTAGTGCTAGGCTAAATGTAGTCATGAGTCTCGGTCTGCAGGGCAGCATCACTGACTTTCATTGGTCAAGTGTATGCAAAACAAACAAACAAAACAGCTAATGGAACAAGACTGAATCAGCTGTTTAACTATGTATGTGATCTAAACTATGCTGACAGGCCAGGTAGCATAAAGAAGTCATGTTAAACTTACCATTGTGTGACACTATGTGTTTATATAAGTCTTATACTACATATATCTGCAAAATACAGTGCATTAAAGAATCAGTAGCTCTTGGCTCTGTGAGCTCTGTCCACATGGCAGACATCAAAGACCTCTGCGAGCCCTCCACTGTTCTAAATAGGGCAACGAATTACCACCAGTTCTCTTATTAGAGAACCTGAATTACGTAGAAAGAAGTTCGTGAAGAGACGTTTGAGAGGGATTCAACTGGAACCAAAGTTTCGCTGCTCATCAGTAGCATTGCACTTTAAGATATTTCATTTTGGCCTCAGCGTTCAACCGTGACATTTGCCACTTACTCAACACATCAGCACTGATAAGATGGTCCAATGAGTTTGCGGAATTTCAAATCAAACATTTGTCCACTTTCTTTGAGTATATTATATTTTGTATATTAGTATAATATGCAGAAAGATATGTGCAGGAGACAGCAAACTGTATATTGCATAGCACCTGCATTGTTTGTATGAGCTGAACTACATTTTGCACTTTTTATAGTTTCTGTCTCACAGTGTTTTCCTGCCTTCTCACTCCGTCTGTCTACGACGGAAAGTTAGACGTCTTTTTTCTGCATTGGCTCTTGAAGCCATCCACGTCTCCATCCACGAGTAGATGCAAGGTAGTTTTGCGTGCACGCCTGTATGTGTGTGCACGCATGTCTACAAGTTTGAGTGTGCTGAGGGGGTGCTGAGGGGAGAGGAGGAAAGGCACGGCAGGTTTCCATGACAACAACTTTTTATTTGCTCTTCTTTAATGGCGATGGTGGAGGAGACATAGACAGATAGATAGATAGATAGATAGATAGATAGATAGATAGATAGATAGATAGATAGATAGATAGATAGATAGATAGATAGATAGATAGATAGATAGATAGACAAAAAGATAGATAGATGAACGACAGATGGAGGGAAGCAGAGAGAGTCTGGCATAGCGATTAGGAAGAGACAGGCTAGTGGGCAGGGGTGCATGGGCTGGCGGGGGTGGAAGAAGGCAGAGTTGTATGCCTGCTTGCTTGCTTTGTCTAGAACAGAATGTCCTCTTTGTATACACCCCTCCCTTGTTGGATGACAAGTAACCAACAACGTGCTTGCAGTCATCCAGAAATACCTTGCAGCGAGAGCTTTGCCTAATGTCTGATAAGATTCTAAAGAGTAAACGGAGCACCAAACTCTTCGAGTGTGCGTAGATGTATCTGCATGCTTGATGTCTAAATCCTCTGCCATTTGGTCCCCAACTCTCAAAAAAGAGGTCTCAACCTCAAGAGAGACTGTGCTGACGAGATGAAACCGAAATAAAATGCGACACACTCGATGGCTAACCAAGTGATCTCATTTGCAGATAAGGAGTACGTTCAAATTTGGGCTACTGAAACTTCTCACCGGCCTCATTTAGTTTGATGAGAAGACCACACAAATCTGACGCCCACCTTCAACCTGCATGCATATGGGGTGTGTTATTGCACACCTATGCACACAACTGTGTCCAAATGTACAACATAACATACGTTCATTAAGAAAATGTGCTGGTATTTTGTCTTTCAGCTTTTTTAAAATCAACTATGCAAACTCATTTTAACACGTGCACTTCACAACATAATAGTTTATTTTGTCTTTAAATTGATGTAATCTACATAAATGAATTGATAACATTGTGAAACATGTTTTGAATGCATTCAGCTGTATGCTCTCAGTTTGTTTGACGCTCAGCCACGTGAATCTTACACCCACCTTGGGAACTGAGTCAGTCATCTGGTCTTAAGATCACAGATACAGTTACTATTCATCTGCAGGATACACAGATTAAGCAGAGATATACACTGTAACTGGCACACAAAAATACAAAGACAAACACACAGAGATGCACAATCCACTCAGTGGCATTCATTCTTTATCTTGTTGCTCACAACACTATTTTATTCTCTCAACCACAAATCTGGGCAACATACACATACACGCACACACACTGATAGACTGTCTATCTGTGTGGGGAATGACTCACCTCCTCCACCTGGAGTAGAGCCAAGCCTTTCTCGCCTCCTCCCCCTTCATCTGTGTGAGCCCTTCACTTCACTCCACAGCTCCACTATGGAAGCATTTCAATCATTCAAATTAGCTGTAATCACAGCCAAAGGCATAGAGTGGGAATGGCAGCACGTCACTCTGCATACTCAAGAACACTTAATACATTGATTTTATATTGAGCATGCTGTGTTTCAAAAAAAAAAAAAAAAAAAAAGGAGCTGGGAGGAAATAAATAACCTATCCAGGCCAAAAGCCTTTTTTTTTTTTGCCACGCACGCCACTTCCAAGACAAAGGATGGAAGCAGGGATGAGAGAGGCCAGCTTTATAATGAGCAATGCTAAGACTGCTTTTCAGTTCTCAGCCCTGACATGTGAGAGGCAGTGCATCAGTGGCACCAGCTGCAGTCTTCACATAATGACAGAAATTATTGGCTCGTTAATGGGCAGCTTAGCCTTGAGTGTTACCCCCGCAACACCGTTCTGGAGAAGGGGGAAACATGGGATCAATCTCTGCCTCCTTGGACGTGCTGTAAAAGACGAGATGCATCCGAAGGACGTCTTATCCACATCACAGTCTCTCTCTCTCTCTCTCTCTCTCTCTCTCTCTCTCTTTTTCTAATCCATACTGGCCCCTGGAGACCCATATTAGGAGACTCCTACACACAGCCCTCCCACACCTTCTCTCTCCCCCACACACCACCCTCAGAACCACTATCTGTCCACCTCCACAGTCAGCTTGTGGACAAACCCAGAATAACAATGTGATCTTGCCTCTTAAAGGCACACAGGCAGCATTTGCATCATCGTCTTTCAGTTCAGGACTCTGTAACCACATATGTGTGAGCCTCATAACACTGACAACAGAAGGAATGTAAAAACACATCACACATGCATTCCCCTCGCGTACATAACTATTGCTTTCTTTGGAATATATGCGCTGGTATTCAAATGAGCATCGATTTGTGTTATCCAGTAAATAAACAATCACAAATAAATCACCATATGAGATAAACAAAACAGACAGCAAAGTCAAAATCGATCACGGAAGCATCAAAACACCAAGCCGCTGCAAAGCTGCTGCTCCAGAATAGCAATCAACATCGAACAGAGAGTCAAGAGCAGGACACAGCACTCGTAGACTGCAGTCAATGAACCTCTCATAGGAGGTACTGGATCCAGACTCCAAGCTGCATGAGGTAGCTCGCAATAGGTTTGCTTAGAGTGCCACCTTCTGTCATCAAAATTAAAATAACATTAATGACATGGCAAAAATAGAAAATAAACATATATTGAATGGAGCACTTTGAAAAGAAATAATGCCACAAGCAGCATCATAGTTCTGCAACCGACTGGTTAATGACCTTATTGATGTATCTTTTTTTTTTGGTTCATCATGCTAATTGAGTGATCATTGTTTCGAAACCTATTTAATCTTTTATGTGAACCACAAAAAAATAAACACATCATTTTTTATTTCTTAGTATATGCAAAGTTTTTCTGTAAAGCCTCTTTAAATATCTCAGCATGTTCTCACCAAACTGAAGTTCTCAACTGCTCGATGGGCCTGAATCAACCACAATGGAAAACTGTGGTGTTGCACAGGAAGTCGTGAGGTGCGTTAGTGTGTAGGAGGTGCTGAGGTAGAAAATGGGTAGTTCAGAAGTTAGAGTGCTTACTGCAGCACTATCTACTTCTATTTTTAACCCGAGTGTGGTCTTAGCTTTCTAATCTTAATTGCCTACACAAAGCACATTCGTTTTTAGAGACAGTCCAGGATCAAGTTTCAGAACATCTTACTGCAAGCACGACCGATTGCATTTCCGCTCAGTAGCCTGCAGTTGTATTTAAAGTAAACAATAAATGATCTACAACCTTTCCATGGCACTGAAGATGCATTCACATGCTGACCCCAAACGTTGCATAGGTGCAAACACTACTGTATACAACTGGACAGAAAATGTGAACTCATTGCATGCTTCTTGCAGGTCTAGCATTTAACAAATACATTACAAGACATGCATAACCAACCCCTTTGTGTAACCCTTTGAATGTACTTTGTTACACTCTACCCTGCTCCTGCCTTCAGGCCTTTTTCCAAACACTTCCCTGGACATGTCACAGCAGGATAAGCACAGGTGGAACAAACAACATTACAGCAATGACTTGCTTTTTTCAGCCATTTCCATGGACTATTGTGTTGCCTTTAGCTTACTAGAAACAAAGACATGTCTAACAATATTAGTCCAAACTAAGCTTTTGCTGCTACAATAAGACAAAATGTCAAAATGTAAAAATAAAGGGGTTTACTCAAGTAAGAACAAAAAGACAATAGTAGCCCATTTTTCTCTGCTGTATTCAGGAATTAATTTTCACAACCTTCTTCAAATTCAGTTCTAACAGCTCAGCTATGACATAAAACTATCAAGACTGGGAGAACTCTTTGATTTCTAAAATAGTTGTCAGCATGATGTCAGCATTACATCAAATAGCTTTTTCAGGACAGATGTTTCAATATTACAATGAGTCAAACTTAAGGCTCCAATGATACTGTAGCAGGTCACAGCAATATTTTGACTAGGCCTATCATGTTAGGCCAAGACATTAGCCTCTTAGACCCAAACGTCCCCAATTTGAGGGACCTAGAGACGCATTTTTCAAACACAGTATGAAACAACTCATTCACTAATTCACTAATCATGAAAGAATGTACCTAAGTGAAAAAGTAATTTTCACATAGGTCCAGGCAGGTTTGGCTGACTGGGTATGTTTGGTTTCTTTCTCTAAAGGGAGTTTTCCCTTTCCACTGTTGCCCAAAGCTTGCTCAAATGGGATTGTTGGGTTTTCTATATCATGTTTTATACAATTATACTCTGTAAGGTCTTAAACCTTACACTGTGCCTTGAGATGATTTCTGCGCTATACAAATAAAATTGAATTGATATTTGCCTGATATTACTTTAGTAGTTTGTATTTTGGTATTAAAAATATATTTGGAAAACCTTCCATTATTTTAATAAACCTTTTTTTTTTTCATTTCTGAGGGGGATACATTACAGAGTTGAGAGCTATGTTGAGTTTCACAGTGATGCAGCTAAAGCAGGTTATGTTTCCACAGCAAATGTGCAGCTATACTGAAATATGAAAAGTCTTCATCATGCCTGTGTATGAAAACTCTAAAAGCTCTTACCTTCATTTATTAGTGTGTTACAGTAAATGTGTGGTATCCACTTCAATGCAGTGTGTCCATCTACCCATTAAAATAAAGTAGATTTTGTATTTTTGCAGTGTTCATTTTATGTTGTGGTACAAGAGCTCCCCCTTGATGGAGTAAGAAGCATGCTTATGTTGTCAATGAGCATAACTCTATCTCACTCCAATGTTGAGAACATTTAGTTACAGCAGCATTATGAGCATGAAACATTAAGCTTTAAACTTTTGTTTGAAATTAAAACAACTTCTTTTTTTTTCTTTTTTTGCATTGAATATGTTTTAATTGCTTTTCCCCACCAAACTGACCAAGAATAGCAAACACTGATGAGGCTTAGATGAGGATGTAAAAGTCACTGATAACATTCACAGGACCTGTAGCATCAGGTTAAGACAATACTACTACTGCAACGGTTCTACATAAGGCACTCCCGAGTAAAAAGCATGAGAAAGATAAGTTGGTCATTAAAAAACACATACTGTATCTTTGTGTATACAGCAAATATTCTCCCACTGCAACAGCCTGTTGACAGCTCTGGCATAATAAATATACACTGTGTTTGCCTGTGGTCTGACCCCTACCCAGCAGTAGGCCTAATGAATATTTCACAACACAAAGCAGTAAAGCCAGCACCTAGTGGCCAATAGATGAGCTACATCCTTGAGTGAAGTTGGCACAATTTGCTTCTTCATCTACATGTGTAAACTTTTAAATTCATCAAATTTCTGAATTCTTTGAAAAATATAAAAAAAATATATCAAATATACTCCATATGTACTGTATGTTATTCAGATGTATATTGAACAGATTTATTTTTTATTGCAGTCGTGATCTTAGCCATGCAACACGTGGAAATCACCTGAGGATGGTGCTATGTGCAAGCTGATCAAATCACAGATGCTTTTTATTCCACTGGTCTCAAGGCACAATGCTACTGAGTATGTCAGTGGTTAGCCAACAAAAAGTGTAACAGGTATGAGCGTCAGTGACAACCTGGATGAGGGTTGAAGTGTACTTTTTGTAAAAATCTCCATTTCTGTGTGGACCATGTGAATATTCAGTTATATTTTTATATAAATAATAAAATACTCTCTGTCATATGAGTTAATATGAGTCTGGTTTGGTTATTTACTAATGCTTAAACAAAATAGAGGGCTGTTGTTTTGTTTAATAATTAAACTGTGCTTCCCTGAGAGCTGGCCTCACAGAAACTCAATCAAGCTCACAAAAGCTTGATTGAGTTTAGAAGTAAGAGTAAGAGTAAGAGAAGAGTTTCAGCACTGAATTCCACAACTGAACAATAAACCGCCTTCTATTACATCAATCCTACTCTACTCACAAGATGGCACTGTTGTCTTTTGTGCTGATTTAATTCACGTTCGTAATGAAAAGTGCACAGAGAACAAGAGAGCAACCGTCTTTTAAAACAGTTTATTGGTTATAGATGTGTTCTCAGTACATTTAATATATAGTCAGCACAAATGCACAGATGCCAAAAGCACTAATGGATATAATGTATGAGCTGCATAAAGAGTTCACTGTTAGTTGATACAGAACGTATTCAACAGCACTGAGTCTGATAGTACTGATAGTGGTGTGTCTTGAGAAACCGCACGATTTATTTTTATTAGAAATTTGCATGATCTGGTTTCTTAGAAGGAAATGTAACACGCCCACCGCAGCAGACACCGCAATTACATACAAAACTAAATAATATAGAAGAAAGCGCCAAAGACAGTGATCCTAACAGTCACATCTTACATGAATTTGAGCATTGTTGCTTTTTTAATGACTGATTCGATCCATTCCACATAGTCAGGTATTTTAGTGTAAGCGTATACTTTCTTGTCATCTGAGTCTGGTTTGCTTTCAGTGGACACCACACCAAAAACCTTTCCATCTTCACACACCAACGGACCACCAGAGTCACCCTGAAAGTACATAAACAATATCCAGTGACTGTGTTAACTTCAACAAATAAGTGTGGCACCTGATCAAAGTTAGTTTTTCCACTGTGATACATAAATGTCTGTACCTGTCTTGGTCCTTTTTCTCCCTTAGAGCAATACGAATGGTCCTTACACGGCTCTTCAGTAAGTGTTACATTAACTTCCATAAGTATGGGAGACATATGACATGTGTCTTTGCTGGTCCTTCCCCAGCCACAGACGGTGCATGATTTTGGTAGAGAGTCATCACTTTTGTCTGCAAGTGGGATGGATTTCACATTTTTGTTGATCTGTGCCTTGGAGCTCAACTTGAGGAATAAAGGGAGATGAAAATCATCTACATGAACAACAGTGGGACTGTTTGTCACGACATGAAATAAGAAAGTTTGAAATAATTTTTGGATGTTAAACATAATTTATGTATCTTTTACCTTAAGAAGCATTATGTCATTTGTGTAATCATTTGTGTTGAAGTCTTTATGTGGAAATGCTTGTTCCACTGATATATTCTGTACATTTGTATGGTTATGGACATTGTGAAGTCCTAATAAGACAGTGTCGGCCCTGAAATTACAAAATTAAGTTATTTTGAAAAATAATGACAAGTTAAATCTATAGAGGGAGCCCAGGAGTTAAAATAGGTGGATGTTAAGAGTGTTGTACTGACTTTTCTTGGCAGTGGGCTGCAGTCATCACAAAATCCTCATTCAGAAGGAAGCCTCCACAGGTCTGTCCTTTACCTTCCTGCCTGTGCCCCTGCACATGCGCCATGTATGGCCTGCTATGTGGGACAGCCTCGTGGCCTCCATAGATTCTCCCTGTATGAACTGGAGAAATAAAATTAAATAAATATAAACAATCAACGTGTATCAATGTAAATACACGATATAGAAATATTAAATAGAACATGATATAGTATACATTGTGTTTAAAAAAAACATAAAACCTAAACTTACCTTGACCATCAAGAGTCAGAGCAAGTATCAGTGTTACCAGTTTAGAGTGGACAGACATGGTGAGATCTCAGTGAAGCTCAGCTGCTGAAGAGCAGTGGAACATCTGAGAGTTTCAGTCTTTAAATGCTTCCTCGTATCAGAGAGAGAAGGAAGTTCATTTGTTTATGCAAAATATGTGGTTAGGAACCACAGTCATCCTTAGAGTAGAAGTTGTATCTTCATATTAAAAATTTATTATTTAGATAATAACGCTAAAATACAATATATAAAAATAGGACTTACGAAATGCTATGTAATAAAAAGTCATTAGCATTCTGAAGTATGGAGAAGATCAATCAGCATTCTCTGCTTTTATAAACACACATTGTGTAGTAAGATAATATTAAAATATTAATAACAATGTATTTTTGTTTAAGCAAGGAGCCAAACTAACATAAATTCTCTATCCACTCAATTATTGTTCAATTGTGAAACTGGCAGCATTTTGCCAGCTGGCATTACTATGCCACCGCAAATATCTGCTGACTGTGTCAGATCTTAGCATGATAACAGCTCTCACAGGTGCTGCTCGTCATTATGAAATCTCAAAGCATAAGAAATGTATAACATGTGCTTTGACGAAGACGTCTATGAGGAAGACGTTCACATTTCTGACTGGCACTGCTGCAAAAGCCCAAACTAACTTTAATTATGATGACATGTACCATCAATTTACAGCAGAGAGAACCAGAGAGAAGACATTTACTACTACATCTAATACTGCTGCAGATGTTGCAGAGATCATGGCTCTACATTGACCTGAGGAAAGAAAAGAATGAATGAACCAAAGTTGATATTTTGAAACTTATTTAGGAAGATGCCCCAGAACCTGCAATTACAAGGCCTTGCAATACATTTCCTTTCTACTGTATATTAAGACTGTGTCATGTGAAACTTGGGCATGCAACATCTTAGCCACTCGTTCAATATTATTTTTTGAATCATGTGTGGTCGTCCTGGGCTGACATTCAAATAGCAGCCAGAAGAATTGTCTGTAGTGATTAACCAACAATGTATAATAAATGGAACAATTTGGTAACAAGGTCCACTTCAATGCAAAGCCTGCTGTACCTTATACATACAAATATGTATTTATTTATTTAGTAATTACACAGAAATCGTAGCAGTAATATTCTTTTGTTATGAATGTCTTGAAACATGGAAAGCCAAAAAAAACCTATTGCACATTGCTACATGTAATACATGTTGTGTTATCATTTTCATGTTTTATTTCCTGTCTAAAACATAAGTTTTCCACAACAGTGTGTCTTGGAAATGGGAGTGCAGGGGTAGGGGGTATGGGCCACGCTAAGAACACCACATAGTTGGAGGCTGCGGGAGGCTGTAATCTAAAGCATTACTATTTTGCTCAGTTATCTACACCTTCACAGTGTCATGAATTTCACAAAATGGCCGACCCAAGTACACAGAAGAGCAGAGATGTGGTGAGGTAAAAAAAAAACAGACTTTACTGTGACAAAACACAGTATGGGGGTAATATAAGGCTAAACATTCAAGACTCTTAACTAGAAAAAGAAAATACGATCACATCACTCCTGTATTAGCTTCCTTACACTGGCTGCCAGTATGTTTTAGGATTGATTTTAAGATTTTATTAATAACTTTTAAAGCTCTGCATGGCCTTTCCCCCAGCTATTTATCCCAGCTTTTAAAGCCTTATGAGCCTGCACGTAGCCTGAGATCCTCTGGTAGAAATCTTCTGTATGTCCCCAATGTCAGAATGACTACTAGAGGTGACAGAGCCTTTTCAGTTAGAGCCCCTAAACTCTGGAACAGCTTACCCGAGCATATAAGATCAGCTGACTCAGTAACATCTTTTTAAACTCTCCTTAAAACATACCTCTACCGGCGAGCCTTTTGCGATCTTCTGTAAGCTAAAACAAATCTGTCCTTCGGAAGACTCTCCATTAGATTAAAATGTCTTTACGTTGGAACTGGTCTCCCCAAGGACCGATGTGGTAGTTGTTTGTATTATTGTTTTGTTTGTATAGCTGTTTCCTGCTCCCCAACCGGTCGAGGCAGATGGCCGTTTAACTTGAGCCTGGTTCTGCTGGAGGTTTCTTCCCCTAGGGGGAGTTTTTCCTCTCCACCGTTTGCCTAGTGCTTGCTCAAGTTGATCTTGTTGGGCTACATGTGTTTCTTGTCTGTCTTGTGAAGCACTTTGTAACATATGTTTAGAAAAGTGCTCTATAAATAAATTTATTATTTTATTATAAACTGAAGATCACAGGTAAATATTAGAAATAAAGCAAAGAGCTAGAGTGACAAGAGTTGAACACATCTTCTGACCATGTGGACCAACAACTAGAAACCAAATCACTTGACATAAACATGAGACTAGGAGCTAAATTATGAATGAATGAAACAAAGACCATTTGTCATGAGGAACATGACAACAGAGTGGCTGCAGAAAAGAACAAGGGAATAACTGAGCAGGGTAAAAAAAAAAAAAAACATAAGGATACTAAGAAACTACTGAGGCCGAATGGTGGGCTCAGATGGGAAGTGAGAAATGGCGAGACGGTTTGTTCCTTGAAAAGAGGAGAAGGTGTATGTTACGCAACAAGCATTGCTTATCTTAACGCCACCGTGTGAATGCTGTGTTTGAAACTTGCAGGTACTCTCTTAATTACTGCTTATAAGCAGGATTCAACTTCAGTCCACAACTGATGAGCATCACGATAAAATGTAAGTTGCATAAAAGTGTTCACAAGCGACACTGGTGTGGTTAACAGATTCACCAACATGTGTTGCAACAGAACAACAAGAGAGTTTGTGGGCTGAGAATGTATACTGAGAAAAAACTGAGGAAAATGACTTTTTCACTGGGACAATTACTCATAATATAAATATTCAAACGGCAGCTGAAGAGTTGTCAACCAGCAGTGTTTTCATTGGCGTTAGCTTATGCTAATGATAATAGTCCATGTTGACAACCAGAGTAATAATGTTGAGTGAAAATGCCTTGTTGGTACTATTGTAACTGCGTGGAGAAATGTCTGTACTACTTGACTTCTCTATTGATGCAAACCTTTCAGTGAGGTTTTCACAGTTACAGTGGTACAAGAGACTAAATTCA
Organism: Anabas testudineus; assembly: GCF_900324465.2. Taxonomy (NCBI): domain Eukaryota; kingdom Metazoa; phylum Chordata; class Actinopteri; order Anabantiformes; family Anabantidae; genus Anabas; species Anabas testudineus. Next base: position 9,019,929 of record NC_046613.1, on the reverse strand, counting down.
CAATTTACATTTCCAAACATCTAAAGTCTATACACAAGCATGTGCATAATTACACACACACACACACTCACATGTGCTATAGTGGAAGTTATTGTTTCTGTAGCTCAAAGAGGAACTGTTTAATCATCATGTCACTGTCAATCAAAGTCTTCTTTAAGACCGTAATACAATGTGTTTTTAAAACTTCAACATATGCAGTGGGTTCTTTTTTATTAAAACTATTTAGACTTTTTGTTTTTGTAGTCGTAGTGTCATTACAGTATTCACACAGAAATATGTATGTGACATGCATACATTTATATTTTTTGTAATGCAGACTATGATAAGAGTTTACTCTATATCTTGTGTATGTTGGTTTTACTTAGTCACGTCCGCTTGCACTGTTTTTGGACTGTTAATCTTGATTTTAAATAACAGGAAGTATAGATTTATATCATAAGCCATTTCCTCTGGCTGTGTTGCGCAATAGTGGTACGGCATATCACCTCTTGTTAACCTCTTCTTTTTCTGAGAGAGTCTAGTCTGGATTTTACTGAATGTAAAGGTATCTTTAACTTTTTAGAAATGTCTCCTTTTTATTGTGATAACTTATTAGGTGTGTAAACATGAAAAAAGATACATTGAACGGCAACACTGAAAAGTATTATACACAGTATGTGCAATGCATTTAACAGTATTACTGTGAAATCATCTCCCAGCAAGCACACTTCCAGGCACAGTGATGGATTCACATTCAAAATGCTAAATCTTCAAGTCTCTATTTCTGACAAACGTTGATGAATAATTTGTGTGTTGCACTCTTTCCTAGACCACTGCCCTGCTGATTCATTGTATCATCACTGCAAAAGGAGAGGGATCAATCTAAAGTTTAGATACGGAGCCTCTCAGTTTATTATCTGTGTCAGTATCTGAGGCCAGAATATTAAGGTAAGGTAACACATGGGGAAACCATAGCGGCGCACAGTGCTGCCGCAGCTCAGTCCTTCTTTAGACAAACTGCACCCCCGCCCATTACAGTAACTCCATGGTCAAATGACACCACAGTGGTGGAGACAGAAGGAGGCAACTTTTTTGCCTTTACCCTGTTCATCTAGGTCAGTTCCTACCTGTTCAGAGGAACTGACCTGGGGGCATGGACACCTCTGGACTTAAAAAGACCCAGCAGAGACAGTTTTTTACTGATGCTCAGAAAGAATGACATCTCACAGAGACTGCTGGGGTCTTTTTATCGGTGCTCCATTGAGAACATCCTCACATTGTATATGTGTTTGGTACAGCAGCTTCACAGTGGCTCAGAGGAAAGAACTCCAGAGGGTCATTAAAACGGCCCAGAAAATTGTTGGCTGCCCCCTCCATGCACTAGAAGTAAGGAGAGGGCAGCCAACGAGTTCCCATTGCCTCAAAAAAGGACACTATTAAGGACACTTCACATCCTGGACATCGATCTAGTATGACTTTCTGTAATACTGCAGTCAGTGTGGTGAAGGTTATAATTACCATGCTACATGTATGCTGCATAATTTCCTAAACAGCTCATAAATGAGAGAGAGTTTAGCTCTGAATTCAGTGAGTAAATAATGAACCTCTTCTTGATGCATCAATACATCTTGTTCACAAGAAGGCAGTGTTGCTTTTGATGTTGCTAATTTATAATGGCTTTAATTTAAAGTGTAGGGCACAACCTCACATGCCTTTTATTCTGTGTGTCCCAGTGCTGCTGCACAAATAGTAACTGGTCAAGTTTAGGTTTAGTAACTGTCTTGACATAATTACCTTAAAAACACAGGTCACGTGGTCTTCTCTGACGGACATATTTCTCAATATTCCTGCTGCTGCTTTGACTTCATCTGTTTTATTTATGATATACACATGTGTCAGTTTCAGTGGCCCCCATTTTGTATTGGTTTGAACAGATCTTAGACTGGAAGGAAACTCTTCTCTAAGCATCGTATTAAGCGAAAACTGTCACTGTAACGCTCCTAGTGCAACACCGAAAGTAAAGGTAGCAACATTCCCCAGTCCTGTCCGCGACTTATTTCTATTGGTGTGGGAAACGTCGTCGCATCTGATTCACTGGTCATTGTTTGTAATGTTGTGAGAGGAAGATAAAGATGCTGCTGTAATGTTTCTTGGATTAAGTAAATCTGATAAATGTCCTGATAGTTCATGGTGACCAGAAACTAGTTTGTGCTGCTGGGATGAGGTCCTAATAATAACATGTCAAAGATTCACAATTATAGTATAATATTTTTGTATGTCGTTGCCTTAGCATATGGTCATTTGGAGTTTGTTGCTGCATCAACACACATTGTTCACAAGGAGGCAGTGTTGTCTTTTGTAAAAAAAAAAATGTTGTTGTTGTTTTGTAAAAAAGAAAAATACACAGAAGTACTGAGAGAACAATTTATTATTTGAACAAATAAACTTAGAGAATCCTTTGTTTTCATTTGATCTAGTTAAAGATAAGATAAAAGAAGTAGTAACATGCGAAATGAGATAATGTCATATTTAAGAGCAGGATGAAACTGTATTTCCTATAATTTCATATAAACTGTACTGTGTGCACTTAAATTTCCTTCAGACTTAATTTGTGTCATGAGTTTTATTATAATTTGAACTTAAAATTCATTGACAGAAAATGTAGTTGGCACCAAAAAAGGTCAAGACATGTTTCTCTAATCAACACTATCATCATTTGATGTTTTCAAAGTAAAGCATATTTAGTTTAAATGTGTGTAAAGCAAAATAATCTTGTTGATAAGGAATCAGTGGTGATATTAGTACCTGAGTCATCAGTTAATGTTTGGATGGACAAATAAACAAAAACACTGAGAACTCAAACTGTTGTGTGATGTGTCTTACATCTTTTAATAATAATATTAATAATGAATACTTTAGTGATCCTCTTTGGGAGATTGTGCTTTAACAGCTGCCAGACAGTACGTGTCGGCGCTGCTATGGAGTTTTGTTGTCTTGTCCGAGGACACCTCAGCAGGTAGCCCGGAGGAACTGGGAATTGAACCACTCACCCTGGTGTTTGACGACTCTACCACAAATGTCATGATCCTTGTAATCCATCTTTGCAAAGATTTCTTTTTACCTTAAGAAGCATTATGTCATTTTCATAACTAGTCGCCTTGTAGTTTTTATGTGGAAATGCTTGTTGCATTGATATAGTCTGGTTTTCAGGACTGTTCACAGTGTGGGACCCGAAATGGCAAAAAATGCAGTACAGTGGAGAATAAATTGGGATTAAATTGATTGTTTTTTGAGCACTGTATTCACAAAATGAATACAGTACTTTGGTTCACCATTTTGCCTGTGCCCCTGCACAAGCACCATGTATGGTCTGCTATGTGGCACAGCCTCGTGGCCTCCATAGATTGTCCCTGTATGAACTGAGGAAACAAATATGTACAGTATAGCAGAAATACTGTCCAGTATACTACAATCCAAGACTAACTCACCAAACGATCCTATTAATGTGCAGATATGTATACTAAAACAGTGAAAATAAAAAGATCCATCCCTGTGTATTGTGTGTCCCTCAAAGTGCAGAGAAGTTCAAACATGTAGTCTGTTACACCCTGGACTTATACAAGTGTACTGTATAAATTAGATAAAATGTTGCTTAACTTACCTTGACCCCCGAGAATCAGCACAAGTATCAGTGTTACCAGTTTACAGCGGACAAACATGGTGAGATCTTCGTCCAACTGAGCTGCTGATGAGCACTGGAACACATCACTGACAGATTCACTCTTTAAGTACCTCCTCGTATTAGAGAGAGAAGGAAGTGTTTGTGCAGATGCAAAAGATGTGGTTTTGAACCACATACTGTCCGTAAGTAGGACACCTCTGTCACCTTTAGAGCAACAGTTGGATTTTCACAGTTTAGGACTGCATAAAGTGCATATGGTGCAAGTGGTTTACATCCATAACATTTAAAAAATGACATCCCTATGACACATGTACATGAAATGTGTTACTGTAATTTTGTTTTTACTCATTGGGTTACTAATGCAGTTTTACTCAAGAGTCTTTGTAGTACATTAACTGGCCTGTGTTCACATTTCAGCTGCTTACAGTTTTTCTCAGTCGCTTTAGTACAATTCTCAGATCAGAATGAAATTCTCAAAACTATTTGTTCAATCTTCACATCATGATGTCACTTGTGCACATCATATAAGCAGTTTCTCACTTCTTTGAACAAGTTGCAATTGCTTTGGTACATCCATGCAAATGATTATGTACAATTCTCTGATCTTTGCTACATTATCAATTGTTTATGTCATGATCAAAATGTATTATATAGTTCACTGTGCAATAGTCTTACTCCTCAAAACACCTAGTCATTAGTTCATCGTATAAGTCATTAACTGCGAAATGGTTGACCAAGTTGTCATAATGTGACAAACATATTTCTATACATCTCCATTATATGTTTTTTTCTAAATCTGTCCTGAATTGGTAAATTGCTCTCTGGTGACTTGACTTCCTCTAACAAAGGTGCATCTCATTGACAATCAATGGGCAAGTATATACTGTATATGGCTGAAGCACAACACAATGTTCTGTGTCTGACAATGGAAGGACAAGGAATTGGACGGGGTCAACAGCCAGAGAGAAGAAGAAGAGGAAGAGGAGTGAGGCTCCGTGGTGGAGGAGTTAGGGGGCAAAACCGAGGAAGAAGCCGAAGACATGTACGTGTTCCTGATGAGATAAGAGCCACACTTGTAGACCTTGTTGTCAACCATGGGCTCACAATGGCTGAGGCTGGTAGAAGGGTGCATCCAATTGTTGGGAGAATTGAAAATGAAAATTCTTGTAATTCATAAAACACATTTTGTGTCTTCTGTATATAGCGTATGATGGAACTGGAAGCAAGTGAACAGCCGCACAGCTTCATCTACATGGATGAGCCCTGGCTTCAACCTAACAAAATGCAGAAGGCGTGGCCGAAATATCATTGGCCACAGGGCTACAGTTGATGTGCCAGGCCAACGGGGCAGGGAACATAACCATGGGTGCTGCCATCTGTGACAATGGTGTGCTTACTCATATTCCCATAATAGGTCCATAAAACACAGGACATCTTATAACCTTTCTAGAAACTCTCTACAGAGATCTCATCCCTGAAGAAGAGAGGGTTCAGAGTGGAGATCACCTGCCAACGTATATGATAGTTTGGGACAATGTGAGTTTTCATCACTCCAACATCATCAGGCAATGGTTTGCAGCCCACAACAGGATGCGGATGGAGTTCATTTCACCCTACTCTCCATTCCTTAACCCTATTGAGGAATTTTTCTCAGCATGGAGATGGAAAGTTTATGATCGCCAGCCACATACACAAATGACCCTCCTGGCTGCCATGGATGCAGCGTGTGATGACATCACAGCAGACGCCTGCAGAGGCTGGATAACACACTCTAAAAGATTCTTTCCATGCTGCATTGCAAGAGAGGATATTTGCTGTGATGTGGATGAGAATTTGTGGCCTAACATACAGGAACGACAAGAGGTGTAGGAAGACCAAACCAAATCCTACTGCACTGCCTGTACTGTTGTACAGAATATTGTCCTCTCTTTTTTGTTACTGTTTGCAGTGGGTTTTTTCTATGTTGGTATGACATGGTCTGTCAACAAATTACAGTATAAACAATAAAAGTGTAAATGTGAATCTTGTCCAATCTCTTGCAATCAAACAAAAAGGTGTAACCTACATTTTACAATAATTGTCATCAAAACTTTAGCCATAGTTTACATCAGAACCTCCCTCTAAAGTACACAGTTATATTGACAACTTGACTAAGTAATTTGACTGTCTTGTTCGTAGACAATGACACAAGGACTTGACATTCTGATGGCACTGACATGTTCAATGACATAAAGACTTAGTTTTGAGAGATGAACTAAAGATTTTGAGCAAGTTACAGGCTTTTGCAAGAAATCCATAGTGTTTTGCTGTTTGTACAAATTGTTTTGAGAAATGCACACACATATTTGCAAACTTCAATTCTGATCTGAGAATTGTACTAAAGCGACTGAGAAAAACTGTAATAAGCACCTTATTAAGGGAAAGCTGTCACTGTAATGCTCCTAGTGCAACACCGAAAGTAAAGACAGCAAGATTCCTCAGTCCTAGTTTGGGAAATGTCCTTGCATCTGATTCACTAGTCACTGTTTGTGATGTTGTGAGTGGAAGATATAGATGCTGCTGTAATGTTTCTTGCATTAAGTAAATCTGATAAATATTACGCAACCCTGACTGATTGATGGTGACTAGAAACTAGTTTGTGCTGCTGGGATGAGGTCTTATAATTAACATGTTAAAGATCCACATTATAGTATAGTATTTTTATATGTAGTTGCCTTAGCATATGGTCATTTGGAGTTTGTTGAAATTGGGCTTTTAGTTAGGTGTGTGTAAATATGAGGACAGTATGTATATTGAATGTATATTTAATAATGCAGTCAGATGTAATTAAGTGTAATTTTATTTAACACTGGTGCAAGTGTGATATAGTTTATGGTGTAAGCATTGTCTGCAGTTACAGGAAATATTAGAAAATAACATAATACTCCAATAAATGAGCTGTCAAGTCTTATGGAAAACATTATGCCTGCATTTGCACTTGTAATAATGGAAATAAGTTATTGTTAAATGCTTAAGCAATTTCCAAATCATTTCGTTTGGGACTAAATGTATTTGTATAATTAAAAAGCAAAGGTAGACACTTTTAGTGCTCGCCCTGAAGCACTGGTCTTTCTGGTATATTCTGCTAAAAATGTGATTACAGGTTCTGTTGAACAACAAGTTCATACTTCAGTGAGATTCAGCTATAAATTCTTCTTCTTGCTGCATCAACACACATTGTTCACAAGGAGGCAGTGTTGTGTTGTGTTTATAATGTTGTTGATTCACATTAAAAAAGAAAAATACACAGAAGTACTGAGAGAACAATTTATTATTTGAACAAATAAACTCAGAGAATCCTTTGTTTTCATTTGATCTAGTTAATAATAAGATAAAAGTAGTAGTAACATGCGAAATGAGATAATGTCATATTTAAGAGCAGGATGAAACTGTATTTCCTATAATTTCATAGAAACTGTACTTTAATGTAGTTTAGAATGTGCACTTAAATTTCCTTTACACCTAATTTGTGTCATGAGTTTTATTACAATTTGAACTTAAAATTCATTGACAGAAAATGTAGTTGGCACCAAAAAAGGTCAAGACATGTTTCTCTAATCAACACTATCATCATTTGATATTTTCAGAGTAAAGCATATTTAGTTTAAATGTGTGTAAAGCACAAAAAATCTTGTTGATAAGGAACTAGTGGTGATATTAGTACCTGAGTCATCAGTTCTTAAGCTCTGCAATGTTTGGATGGACAAATAAACAAAAACACTGAGAACTCAAACTGTTGTGTGATGTGTCTTACAGCTTTTAATAATATTAATAATGAATACTTTATTGATCCCCTTTGGGAGATTGTGGTTTAACAACTGCCAGACAGTATAAGTCGGCGCTACTATGGGGTTTTGGTGTCTTGTCCAAAGACACCTCAGCAAGTAGCCCGGATGAACTGGGAATCGAACCACTCACCCCGAGGTTCGTAGACGACTCCACCACATCTGTCATGATCGATGTAATCCATCTTTGGTGTTTAAATATCTTAGCATAACGATGCATTTTTGGATGTCCTGAGTGTGATTTGTGAGAGGAGGACATCACCCCAAACGCCTTTCCATCTTCACAGACCAACGGACCACCGGCGTCTCCCTAGAAATTACATACACAGTATACAGGGACGACTGTTTCACCAACACTGAATAAATGTTACAGATGTTTGTTTGTATTATGTTATTTATGTGAAATGTCTGTACCTCAGCTGGTCCTGTTTCTCCTTCAGAGCAGTAGAAGTTATCCATGGTACACAACTTATAGTCAATGAGTGTTACATTAACCTCCATGAGTTTGGGAGACATATAATGTGTGTTTATGTTGCTCTTTCCCCAGCCAGAGACTATACACCGTTTTGGTAGATTGCCATCATCCCGGTCTGCGAGGGCAATGGGTCTCACATTCTTGTTGATTTGTGCCTTGGTGCTCAACTTGAGGAACAAAGAAACAGAAATTATAAAAACAGATCTGCAGCAAAAATATCAATCTAGATTTGTCCAGTGTTCACGTTTCATGAAAAGTTCAGCGATATGAATGAAGACGCTATTTAAAAAGTGGAAATGACAAAAATAGACAAAAGCAAATGTTTGCTATCAACTGTAAAGATCTCTTTTTACCTTAAGAAGCATTATGTCATTTTCATAACTAGTCGCATTGTAGTTTTTATTTGGAAACGCTTGTTGCACTGATATAGTCTGTTTTTCAGGACTGTTATGAATATCGTGAAGTCCCAGGGTCACAGTGTGGGACCTGAAATGGCAAAAAATGCAGTACAGTGGAGAATAAGTTGGGATTAAACTGATTAGTTTTTGAGCACTGTATTCACAAAATGAAATTAATAGATTAACATATCGGAATGTGTGTCACAATTCATGATGTGTTTGCAGTTTCTGTGTTTTTGATTGGAATAAGAAATATTATTGGGAGCTCAATAGTTGGATGTTAAGAGTGTTGGACTGACTTTTCTTGGCAGTGGGCTGTAGTCATCACAAAATCCTCATTCAGAAGGAAGCCTCCACAGTACTTTGGTTCACCATTTTGCTTGTGCCCCTGCACAAGCGCCATGTATGGCCTGCTATGTGGCACAGCCTCATGGCCTCCATAGATTGTCCCTGTATGAACTGAGGAAACAAATATGTACAGTATAGCAGAAATACTGTCCAGTATACTACAATCCAAGACTAACTCACCAAACGATCCTATTAATGTGCAGATATGTATACTAAAACAGTGAAAATAAAAAAATCCATCCCTGTCATGTTTCCCTGTCATGTTTGTCATGTTTCCATCTTTCAGATGTAAATTGTATTCATTTCTGCTATTGGTCGCTGCTGTTTTGTGTTTTGTGTTCTATCTTTGCACTGTCTTTAGACGTCTGTCTGTTTTTCTTTGTGTTCTTGCACTGTTTGCACTAGGTTGCACAGGATGCACTTTATGTGTTCTGCTAGGACAACTTAGCAGTCCTCAGGTCCATGGTTGTCTTGTTGCCGTTTTATGTAGCACCATGGTTCTGGAGAAACGTTGTCCCATTTCACTATGTACTGCTTCAGCTATATGTGGTTGGAATGAAAATAAAGCTTCTTGACTTGACTTGACTTGACTGTATTGTGTGTCCCTTAAAGTGCAGAGAATTTCTAACATGTAGTCTGTTACATCCTGGACTTATACAAGTGTACTGTAAAAATTAGATAAAATGTTGCTTAACTTACCTTGACCCCCGAGAATCAGCACAAGTATCAGTGTTACCAGTTCACAGTGGACAGACATGGTGAGATCTCAGTTCAGCTGAGCTGCTGAAGAGCAGTGGAACACATCACTGACAGATTCACTCTTTAAGTACCTCCTCGTATTAAAGAGAGAAGGAAGTGTTTGTGCAGATGCAAAAGATGTGGTTTTGAACCACAAACTGTCCGTAAGTAAGACACCTCTGTCACTTTTAGAGCAAAAGTTGGATTTTCACAGTGTAGGACTTAAGTCTTAAGAGACAGTGTCTAATAAAGTGCATATGGTGCATGTGGTTGACATCCATAACATTTAAACAATGACATATGTACATTAAATGTGTTGCTGTAATTTGGTCTTTATTTATTGGGTAACTAATGCAGTTTTACTTAACAGTCTTTGTAGCACATTATCTGGCCTGTGTTCACATTTCAGCTACTGACTGCTTTGTCATAGGCTCTATTTTAGCAAACCAATGAGAAATGAAGGGGTTGAAATGTAGTAGATGGAAATTATAGAGTAACAGATGATGAAGCTTAGGACAGTATTGTCAAAGTTTGAGTAAGTTTGGATTTGAGAGAATAGTGTACAGGATGCAGAGTTTATTTGTGGAGTTTGTCTTCTTTTAAAATAGTTGAAATATGTTAAATATGTATTATAAACAGTGTTAATGTTCCAGACAGAAATGCAATTCCTTATATAGAAAATAGCAGTGTAGTCTGTGATAAAGCAGGGAATTTGCTGAATCGGCTGGGTGAGTTCACATTGTAATTAATTAGTTATACCTGAGTATCCAGTAGAGGGAGTATCGCCGCGGTAGCTTCATTCTGGATAAAGACGCCATAGAGTGAAGTCCGTGTGCGTCATCTTTCCTGATTTTCTCCCTTTTCAGGGTGTAACAGAAACAGTAAAGTTTGGTTGTTGACTCAGTGTGAAATAAATTTGCCGCAAACACTGCGATGAAAAGATTGTAAAGAGATAAGCAACACTAATATTTGTAGTAAGTACACCATGTTACCCAGTAGCACAGATGTGTTGATTACATACTAAAATACTAATACTACCATCATTTTATTAGGTTTGATCGATTTAAGACAGATGTGAACAGGTTTTTATAATGTGAGCTCCTGGAGTCCAGGGCAGTAATGGGAAATACAGGAAATAATACAGAGAGAAGCTTGTAGGTAGAACAGGGGCTTTACCATCAGCCTGTCACTTTTGTGTGGCCATGGACCGGAGAGCACTGGCTGCTTTAGCCATTGGACACAGCAACACGGAAAGACAGAGAGCATTAACAGCCATGACAAACACCAATCCCAGAGCAAATTACATGTTTATTAAGAAGAAAGGAAAATCACAACAACTAAAGCCAACAGACAGAGAATCAGACAAACCTAGAATAGTCAAAAGAGATCAAACCAGCAGGTTTAACTGAAATCACAGATGGGAACTGAGCTTTATGGCCCCTGAGCCATGTTTGAACATTTGACCTGATTTTAGCTGACACACATCTCTACTGTTACTAAATATATTTTTCCACAATTGATGTTCGACTCACATCAAACTTTTTTTTAAAAAGTGTTTTCTCATAGTAGTAGTCGTGTCTATCATCTACGTACTACTGTCAAGTTTAGTGAGCCTCAGTCATCTCAATCTCTTTTTTCAAATAGAAAGTACATCAAATCTAAGATTAAGCAACATGTTACAATTCATTCTGCTCTAACATTAACAGCTTGTGAGACAACTCTTGTATGAGTTCTTTTACTGCGTTATAGTCTAGATACATTTACACTTTGTTTTTTTTTTTTTTACTAAAGATGTATTTCTTATATGCTCTTCCTGCAGGATTCAGATTCCGATATCCCAGTATGATGGTGGTGAAAGCTGCCAAACAGAAGCACTTGGTGTCCACATGAAGGGACGGGACACGTCTGGATTCCAACACTGTAGCTCAACCTCTGCTACAGTTGTTTTACATTATGCCAAACAAAAAAAGAAAAAAAGACTGATGATGCATTATATCATTGCGTACCTTCATCTTGCACCACAATTCAAGTTTATGATCACAGAGCTCAGTGACATTTGAAAGCAGTAATGAAAATGAATCAGTTTTTTTTTTAAGTACAGAACAAAACTAATAGTCCCACTAAGAAGTGGCCCCAACTCCAACTGGTTGCTGCCTGTTTATGGTCAATTCAAAGTTTTAGCATCAAACTAACACGATTACACAGTTTGTGACGACAATTTCCCTTCTCAAGCGACAGAGGTTTAACCTACAAATGCATTTAAAAACTTGCTACATCCATCAGGTTTGATCATATCATTAAATCATCTTTAATTGAGAGGTGAAACAAACATGTTTTTACTCTCACTTCTTTACTATAACTTTAATGAAGCTGGACGACACACAGCTATTATATGTAAATCATGAAGTTAAGTGTGCAGTTCTTATTCAGTAGTAACATGCATTGTATTTGTTGTGCTCTTGTGAATCTGAGGACATTTGGTTTCTTAGCTAAATGTTTCAATTTCCACTGTCTTCATATTATTTATGTGTGCAGCCACTGTAAGGAAGTTATCTGTATATGTGAGCTGCACACATTAGATGAAGTAATTTTTTAGAGTCTGTCGTGGAGAAGTGGCTTCTTGTCTGGCAATCGTTCGTAGCACACTGACTAAATCTGTTCTAGATGATTAGATCTTATAATTTGACCCTATATGATCTTATGTTGATTTATCTTGCTTCTGCTTGTCAGACAGCTTTCTACTGTATAAAAATTGCTCTGCAGGTCTGCAGAGCATGAGCAGCTACTTTTTTTTCTTCCAGCACTATGAGGCCATGCTTTTATCTCTTATGCTGAACCATCTTGTGGGTCTGAAATGTGACTAGGAGCACATCCTTAATTTCCCGCGTGCAGTTTTGTTCATATATCAGTGTGTATGCATGTATCATCCAGTCACAATAACCACAATACTCAACACAATATTAAACAACAAGTATTTGAACAGTTGATGATAATATGTAATAATAATATGTAGGAAAACCACATCCAACAAATTGCTAAAATCACCCTCTACTCAAGTAACATGGTTGAGAAGAGACAAATCCTTTGACTGAGACATATATTATATCAGCTCTATGGGGGCTTATTACTGAATTAAACAGCATGTTTTCATAAGATCTGTATGTTAGCTCATGTTACTAAGTGTTGGATATATAGTTTAGCTGATCTATCTATGTATCTATGTATCTATCTATGTATCTATCTATCTATCTATCTATCTATCTATCTATCTATCTATCTATCTATCTATCTATCTATCTATCTATCTATCTGTCTGTCTACTATACCATTCTGTAATACTTAGAAAATCAAGTAACACTCCAATAAATGAGCTGTCTGTTTATGGAAAACATTTTGCTTGCATTTGCAGTTGTAATAAGGGAAATAAGTTATTGTTAAATGCTTAAGCAATTTCCAAATCATTTCGTTTGGAACAAAATGTATTTATATAATTAAAAAGCAAAGGTAGACACTTTTAGTGCTCGCCCTTAAGCACTGGTCTTTCTGGTATATTCTGCTAAAAATGTGATTACAGGTTCTGTTGAACAACAAGTTCATACTTCAGTGAGATTCAGGTATAAATTCTTCTTCTTGCTGCATCAACACACATTGTTCACAAGGAGGCAGTGTTGTCTTTTGTTAATAATGTTGTTGATTCACATTAAAAAAGAAAAATACACAGAAGTACTGAGAGAACAATTTATTATTTGAACAAATAAACTCAGAGAATCCTTTGTTTTCATTTTAATTAGTTAAAGATAAGATAAAAGTAGTAGTAACGTGTCAAATGAGATAATGTCATATTTAAGAGCAGGATGAAACTGTATTTCCTATAATTTCATATAAACTGCATTTTAATGTAGTTTATAATGTGCACTTAAATTTCCTTCACATATAATTTATGTCATGAGTTTTATTATAATTTGAACTTAAAATTAATTGACAGAAAATGTAGTTGTCACAGAAAAGGTCAAGACATGTTTCTCTAATCAACACTATCATCATTTGATATTTTCAAAGTAAAGCATATTTAGTTTAAATGTGTGTAAAGCAAAAAAAATCTTGTTGATAAAGAATCAGTGGTGATATTAGTACCTGAGTCATCAGTTCTTAAGCTCTGCAATGTTTGGATGGACAAATAAACAAAAACACTGAGAACTCAAACTGTTGTGTGATGTGTCTTACAGCTTTTAATAATATTAATAATGAATACTTTATTGATCCCCTTCGGGAGATTGTGGTTTAACAGCTGCCAGACAGTACATGTCGGCGCTACTATGGGGTTTTGGTGTCTTGTCCAAGGACACCTCAGCAGGTAGCCTGGAGGTACTGGGAATTGAACCACTCACCCTGGGGTTTGATGACTCCACCACAAATGTCATGATCCTTGTAATCCATCTTTGGTATTGAAATATCTTAGCATAACGATATATTGTTTGATGTCCTGAGCTGAAATAATAAAAACAGATCTGGAGCTAATTTATCAATCTAGATTTGTCCAGTGTTCACATTTCATGAAAAGTTCAGCGATATGAATGAAGACGCTATTTAAAAAGTGGAAGTGACAAAAATAGACAAAAGCAAATGTTTGCTATCAACTGTAAAAAACTCTTTTACCTTAAGAAGGATTATGTCATTTTCATAACTAGTCGCATTGTAGTCTTTATGTGGAAACGCTTGTTGCACTGATATAGTCTGGTTTCCAGGACTGTTATGAATATCGTGAAGTCCCAGGATCACAGTGTGGGACCTGAAAGGGAAAAAAACGCAGTACAGTGGAGAATAAGTTGGGATTAAATTGATTAGTTTTTGAGCACTGTATTCACAAAATGAAATTAATAGATTAACATATTGGAATGTGTGTCACAATTCATGATGTGTTTGCAGTTTTTGTGTTTTTGATTGGAATAAATATTATTGGGAGCTCAATAGTTGGATGTTAAGAGTGTTGGACTGACTTTTCTTGGCAGGTGGCTGTAGTCATCACAAAATCCTCATTCAGAAGGAAGCCTCCACAGTACTTTGGTTCACCATTTTGCTTGTGCCCCAGCACAAGTGCCATGTATGGCCTGCTATGTGGCACAGCCTCGTGGCCTCCAGAGATTGTCCCTGTATGAACTGAGGAAACAAATATGTACAGTATAGCAGAAATACTGTCCAGTATACTACAATCCAAGACTAACTCACCAAATGATCCTATTAATGTGCAGATATGTATACTAAAACAGTGAAAATAAAAAGCTTTTATTTATACAAGTGTACTGTATAAATTAGATAAAATGTTGCTTAACTTACCTTGACCCCCGAGAATCAGCACAAGTGTCAGTGTTACCAGTTTACAGCAGACAGACATGGTGAGATCTCAGTTCAGCTGAGCTGCTGATGAGCAGTGGAACACATCACTGACAGATTCACTCTTTAAGTACCTCCTCGTATTAGAGAGAGAAGGAAGTGTCTGTGCAGATGCAAAAGATGTGGTTTTGAACCACATACTGTCCGTAAGTAGGACACCTCTGTCACCTTTAGAGCAACAGTTGGATTTTCACAGTTTAGGACTGCATAAAGTGCATATGGTGCATGTGGTTTACATCCATAACATTTAAAAAATGACATCCCTATGACACATGTACATGAAATGTGTGACTGTAATTTAGTTTTTACTCATTGGGTTACTAATGCAGTTTTACTTAACAGTCTTTGTAGTACATTAACTGGCCTGTGTTCACATTTCAGCTGCTTAATAAGCACCTTATTAAGGGAAAGCTGTCACTGTAATGCTCCTAGTGCAACACCGAAAGTAAAGACAGCAACATTCCCCAGTCCTGTCTGCGACTAATTTCTATTCGTGTGGGAAAAGTCGTCGCATCTGATTCACTGGTCACTGTTTGTGATGTTGTGAGAGGAAGATAAAGATGCTGCTGTAATGTTTCTTGCATTAAGTAAATCTGATAAATATTACGCAACCCTGACTGATTGATGGTGACTGGAAATTAGTTTGTGCTGCTGGGATGAGGTCTTATAATTAACATGTTAAAGATCCACAATTATAGCATAATATTTTTATATGTAGTTGCCTTAGCATATGGTCATTTGGTTTGGTTTCGTTTGTTGAAATGGGGCTTTTAGTTAGGCGTGTGTAAATATGAGGACAGTATGTATATTGAATGTATATTTAATAATGCAGTCAGATGAAATTAAGTGTAATTTTATTTAACACTGGTGCAAGTGTGATATAGTTTATGGTGTAAGCATTGTCTGCAGTTTCAGGAAATATTAGAAAATCAAATAACACTCCAATAAATGAGCTGTCAAGTCTTATGGAAAACATTTTGCCTGCATTTGCATTTGTAATAAGGGAAATAAGTTATTGTTAAATGCCTAAGCAATTTCCAAATCAGTTTGGAACAAAATGTATTTATATAATTAAAAAGCAAAGGTAGACACTTTTAGTGCTCGCCCTGAAGCACTGGTCTTTCTGGCAGATTCTGCTAAAAATGTGATTACAGGTTCTGCTGAACAACAAGTTCATACTTCAATGAGATTCAGCTATAAATTCTTCTTCTTGCTGCATCAACACACATTGTTCACAAGGAGGAAGTGTTGTCTTTTGTTTTTAATTTTGTTGATTCGCATTAAAAAAGAAAAATACACAGAAGTACTGAGAGAACAATTTATTATTTGAACAAATAAACTTCCTTCGTTTTCATTTGATCTAGTTAAAGATAAGATAAAAGAAGTGGTAACATGTGAAATGAGATAATGTCATATTTAAGAGCAGGATGAAACTGTATTTCCTATAATTTCATATAAACTGCACTTTAATGTTGTTTATAATGTGCACTTAAATTTCCTTCAAACTTAATTTGTGTCATGAGTTTTATTATAATTTGAACCTAAAATTCATTGACAGAAAATGTAGTTGTCACAGAAAAGGTCAAGACATGCTTCTCTAATCAACACTATCATCATTTGATATTTTCAGAGTAAAGCATATTTAGTTTAAATGTGTGTAAAGCAAAATAATGTTGTTGATAAGGAATCAGTGGTGATATTAGTACCTGAGTCATCAGTTCTTAAGCTCTGCAATGTTTGGATGGACAAATAAACAAAAACACTGAGAGCTCAAACTCTTGTGTGATATCTTTTACAGCTTTTTCATCTATATGCCATGATCGATTTAATCCATCTTTGGTTTTCAGGTATCTTAGCATAACGATATATTGTTGGATGTCCTGAGTGTGATTTGTGAGAGGAGGACACCACCCCAAACACCTTTCCATCCTCACAGACCAACGGACCACCGGAGTCTCCCTAGAAAGTACATACACAATATACAGGGACTGTTTCACCAACACTGAATAAATGTTACAGTTGTTTGTCTGTATTATGTTATTTATGTCAAATGTTTGTACCACAGCTGGTCCTGTTTCTCCTTCAGAGCAGTAGAAGTTTTCCATGGTGCACAACTTATAGTCAATGAGTGTTACATTAACCTCCATGAGTTTGGGAGACATGAACTTTGAGTTTTTGTCAGTCCTTCCCCAGCCAGAGACTATACACTGTTTTGGTAGAGTGCCATCATCCTGGCCTGCGAGGGCAATGGGTCTCACATTCTTGTTGATTTGTGCCTTGGTGCTCAACTTGAGGAACAAAGAAACAGAAATTATAAAAACAGATCTGCAGCTAACTTATCAATCTAGATTTGTCCAGTGTTCACGTTTCATGAAAAGTTCAGCGATATGAATGAAGACGCTATTTAAAAAGTGGAAATGACAAAAACAGACAAGAGCAAATGTTTGCTATCAACTGTAAAAATCTCTTTTACCTTAAGAAGCATTATGTCATTTTTGTAACTTGTCGCATTGTAGTTTTTATTTGGAAACGCTTGTTGCACTGATATAGTCTGTTTTCCAGGACTGTTATGAATATCGTGAAGTCCCAGGATCACAGTGTGGGACCTGAAATGGCAAAAAATGCAGTACAGTGGAGAATAAGTTGGGATTAAATTGATTAGTTTTTGAGCACTGTATTCACAAAATGAAATTAATAGATTAACATATTGGAATGTGTGTCACAATTCATGATGTGTTTGCAGTTTCTGTGTTTTTGATTGGAATAAGTATTATTGGGAGCTCAATAGTTGGATGTTAAGAGTGTTGGACTGACTTTTCTTGGCAGGTGGCTGCAGTCATCACATAATCCTCATTCAGAAGGAAGCCTCCACAGTACTTTGGTTCACCATTTTGCCTGTGCCCCTGCACAAGCGCCATGTATGGTCTGCTATGTGGCACAGCCTCGTGGCCTCCACAGATTGTCACTGTATGAACTGAGGAAACAAATATGTACAGTATAGCAGAAATACTGTCCAGTATACTACAATCCTAGACTAACTCCTAACTCCTATGATCCTATTAATGTGCAGATATGTATACTAAAACAGTGAAAATAAAAAGATCCATCCTTGTGTATTGTGTGTCCCTCAAAGTGCAGAGAAGTTCTAACATGTAGTCTGTTACATCCTGGACTTATACAAGTGTACTGTATAAATTAGATAAAATGTTGTTTAACTTACCTTGACCCCCGAGAATCAGCACAAGTATCAGTATCAGCAGTTCACAGCGGACAGACATGGTGAGATCTTGGTCCAACTAAGCTGCTGATGAGCAGTGGAACACATCACTGACAGATTCACTCTTTAAGTACCTCCTCGTATTAGAGAGAGAAGGAAGTGTTTGTGCAGATGCAAAAGATGTGGTTTTGAACCACATACTGTCCGTAAGTAGGACACCTCTGTCACCTTTAGAGCAAAAGTTGGATTTTCACAGTGTAGGACTTGGTCTTAAGAGACAAGTGTCTAATAAAGTGCATATGGTGCATGTGGTTTACATCCATAACATTTAAAAAATGACATCCATGACATATGTACATCAAATGTGCTGCTGTAGTTTGGTCTTTATTTATTGGGTAACTAATGCAGTTTTACTCAACAGTCTTTGTAGCACATTATCTGGCCTCCGTTCACATTTCCATCAATTTAAATCACATGGAAAGCCACCTCTTAGGTATGACCCTGACCGCAGGTTAACTTGCAATTGAGAAAAATGGTTCAAGCATAAGCAGAAATCAGATCAGAGCAGTGATCATAACTTATCCACTGATGCTTCTGTGGTAACAGTCACAGCTTCAAAGATTTTTATTGGTATTTCATGTTCAAAGCTGTGGTTTTCTTAGAGGAGCCCCTTTGTCTGTCACATAGACCCAAAGGTAACATTATTCTGATGTTATCACGTCATAAGACATGAGCGTGGTTCATGGAGCTTTAAGTGAAATGCAACCAGCTGAGCTGAGAGAGGAATGAAGAAGTCATTAGGAATCTGTTGGAACCAAAAGGAGATCAGTTGGCACATTGCATTTTTATAGTAAAATAATTTTTATAACACTCTTTTGCTTTTAGTAGGAGCCAAACTGTAATAACTTCTTTATAAGAAATATGTGTTTCTAGCATTAATACAATTATAAAATCTGTTTGCCATTCGTGGGCTTCACAGACCCGTTTTTTTCAGTTTGAAAAAAAATATTGGCGAGCTGTTGACTGGTTTGTCATAGGCTCAATTTTAGCAACCAATGAGAAGTGAAAGGGTTGAAAGAGTCAAGTTCAGTTATTGACTCAGTGTGAAATAAATTTGCCACAAACACTGCGATGAAAAGATTGTAAAGAGATAAGCTACACTAATATTTGTAGTAAGTACACCATGTTACCCAGTAGCACAGATGTGTTGATTAGATCCTTGTTATGTCTCTTTTACATCACAGTTGCTAACATCATTTTATTAGTTTTGATTGATTTAAGATAGATTTGTGTGTGTTAAAGAAAGGGAAAAAGACGAGGTGGTAAAAGATGGGTAGGAAAAACGTGAACAGGTTTTTCTAATGTGAGCTCCTGGAGTCCAGGGCAGTAATGGGAAATACAGGAAATAACACAGAGAGAAGCTCGTAGGTAGAACAGGGGCTTTACCATCAGCCTGTCACTTTTATGTGGCCATGGACCGGAGAGCACTGGCTGCTTTAGCCATTGGACACGGCGACACGGAAAGACAGAGAGCATTAACAGCCATGACAAACAACAATCCCAGTGCAAATTACATGTTTATTAAGAAGAAAGGAAAATCACAACACCTAAAGCCAACAGACAGACAATCAGCCAAACCTAGAACAGTCAAAAGAGATCAAACCAGCAGGTTTAACTGAAATCACAGATGGGAACTGAGCTTTATGGCCCCTGAGCCATGTTTGAACATTTGACCTGATTTTAGCTGACACACATCTCTACTGTTACTAATTATATTTTTCCACATTGATGTTCAGCTCACATTGATTTTTTTTTTAAAAAGTGTTTTATCATAGTAGTCGTGTCTATCATCTATGTACTACTTTCAAGTTTAGTGAGCCTCAGTCATCTCAATCTCTTTTTTCAAATAGAAAGTACATCAGATCTAAGATTAAGCAACATGTTACAATTCATTCTGCTCTAACATTAACAGCTTGTACGAGTTCTTTTACTGTGTTATAGTCTAGATACATTTACACTTTGGTTTTGTTTTTCACTAAAGATGTATTTCTTATATGTTCTTCCTGCAGGATTCAGATTCCGATATCCCAGTATGATGGTGGTGAAAGCTGCCAAACAGAAGCACTTGGTGTCCACATGAAGGGACGGGACACGTCTGGATTCCAACACTGTAGCTCAACCTCTGCTACACAGCACTACAGTTGTTTTACATTATGCCAAACAAAAAAAGAAAAAAGACTGATGATGCATTATATCATCGTGTACCTTCATCTTGCACCACAATTCAAGTTTATGATCACAGAGCTCAGTGTCATTTGAAAGCAGTAATGAAAATGAATCAGTTTTTATTTTAAGTACAGAACAGAACTAATAGTCCCACTGAGGAGTGGCCCCAACCCCAACTGTGTGCTGCCTGTTTATGGTCAATTCAAAGTGTTAGCATCGAGCTAATGGTCTGTCAGTAGTAAATTGTATGACAGCTATGCTGTCTGTGTCAGACATCACTTCAGTATTTTACACGGTATATTTGCTGATTTGTCTGCTAACCTGAAATTACATTGCATATCATTGTCTTTTGTATATTTCTTTCATGTATCTATTTCAATTGTTTGCAAATGCATCAAAATGAAGCTGCTGTATAAAATTCATACTAAAATAGCTTCAGCAGTCTTAGACATGGTTCCATTAGACATAGACCACATGCACTGATTAGTGTTATCTTGATGTTCACAGTCATTTAATCTTAACTGAAACATAAATGACAGAACAAATGAGGCATGTAAACACAAGATTACTCAGTTTGTGATGCAATCAAAAATGAAGATTTCCGTTCTCAAGCAGCAGAGGTTCAACCTACAACTGCATTTCTTTAATTGAGAGGTGAAACAAACATGTTTTTACTCTCACTTCTTTACTATAACTTTAATGAAGCTGGACGACACACAGCTATTATATTTAAATCATAAAATTAAGTGTGCAGTTTTTATTCAGTAGGAACATGAATTGTATTTGACTTAGTTGTGCTCTTGTGAAATTGAGAACATCTAAATGTTTCTATTTCCACAGTCTTCATATTATTTATGTGTGCAGCCACTAAAAAAATGTTATCTGTACATGTGAGCTGCACACATTAGATGAAGTACAGTCATTTTTTAAAGTCTGTTGTGGGGAAGTGGCTTCTTGTCTGACAATTATTCCTAGCACACTCCAGATGATTAGATCTTATAATTTCAACCTATATGATCTCTTGTTGATTTATCTTGCTTCTGCTTGTCAGACAGCTTTCTATAAACAATGCTCTGCAGGTCTGCAGAGCATGAGCAGCTACTTTTTTTTCTTCCAGCACTATGAGGCCATGTTTTTATCTCTTATGCTGAACCATCTTGTGGGTCTGAAATGTGACTAGGAGCACACCCTGAATTTCCTGCGTGTAGTTTTGTTCATATATCAGTGTGTATGTATGTATCGTCCAGTCACAATAGTGTCAATACTCAACACAATATTAAACAACAAGTATTTGAACAGTTGATGATAATATGTAATAATAATATGTAAGAAAACCACATCCAACAACTTGTTAAAATCAAGCCTCTACTCAAGTAACATGGTTGAGAAGAGACAAATCCTTTGACTGAGACATATATTATATCAGCTCTATGGGTGCTTTACTGTTCTCCTCGAACCATTGAAATTCAAAAAACACATGGAGCCCACTTTAGACATGGGATTCATATTTAGATGTATCAGATTTAAACTCATATAATAAGAGAATGGGAACTTCCTTCTTTTCCAACCTTCTCATTTTGTAAAGGAACAAAGTTTTTCCAACAAAACAGTTAGTCGGCCTTTTTTTCCCAAGAACAGTGCCACTGGAAGCTAAATGCTTTTGCCTTTCATCAGGTTTTTGAAGAGGACCTGTCAAAGGGCATAAGTCTATTTGACATTACTGAATTATACAGCAAGTTTTCATAAGATCTGCATGTTAGCTCATGTTACTGAGCCACATTTCTATTCCCAACACATAATTTCTCTTTTGCTAAGACCTGTTTCTTAGCTGTTAATGTTGCCATGTGTTTCACTTGACAAATGCAGTTTAACAGTGAAAGATGATCTAAAATTAGTGAGTGTTTTATATTGAGTTTAGCTGAACTGCAGGAAGGTAAAGTCCAACAGAACAGGGCTGCTATCTGAGACTATGCCGCCCAAGGTGGCCCTCACACAGTCTTGATGCACCAATCGTGAACAGGTTTATTGTTTGAAGAGGGCATAATATGCTTTATTAGTGGTGTATTTTTTTTCTATTCTTGTGCTGTACTGAAATAGTTTTGGCTAATCTGCAATTGCAAAAAAGTTTTTCCTTCGTTCTTTTTATGCTTTTATGAAGTTGTTTTATTTTAGCTTCTCTCTCTCAAGTGGGCCCACAGTGGACAGCAGCGGGAAAATTCTCCAGCAGACATCAGCAGGTGTACGTGACTGTGCACTTTGTTACCGTGTAGGGTTTTATTCGACAACGTTCGTAAGTAGAATGGCAAAAACTATTTTAAACAGTTTTGAATTGCTGGGAGCCTTGAAATATTCTTACAACAGAGGAAACAGAAAGTTCCTTTAGGGTGACCTATAACCCCACAAATTGAAAATGTATAAAATGCTGCTTGCTTATGGTAACACTAGGTAAGATTAGGATCAGGATATTCATTATATGTCATTTTAACATTAGCACCTTCATGCACATCAGTAATATTAGCACCTCCATGCACATCAGTTCGCCATCCAAACCGTATTGTCCTATGGTTCTTGGTTACAGGTATGATTGAACAATCACTGTGCAGAGGAGTTTAAAAAATGGTTGGACTGAGATATATGTTGCGTGAGGGCATCAGGAGACCCAACCTCTGACAACCTATCTCATGCAAACATAGACAAATACATGCATAGACACACTGTATTTGCAGTATTTTCTCTTCACTGCATCTGTCTGAAAATACAAATTTGGTCTTCTGACTAAAGAGGGTGCCTCTGTGAGAAAAATTTGTCGGTCAAACACTGTGGAAACGAAAACAGAACTTTGAAATGATGCAGTATAGGTTTTCACTGAAGTGCATAAAAGGTCTGTAAGCAGGCATCATAAGACTAATACATCAGCCCCTTTCATGGAGGGCAAAGTAGGGGTCAGGTGCAATTAATAGGAATAGTAAGATGATACTTCGACAGCTCTGGTATAGTCGAAGAAAATGATCCAAATGCCAGATGTGGAAGTTGGAACTAGTTTGGTCCAACACTGTCATACAGGGTTGTGGTATTCACCATATAGCCTGTTCAGTTCAGCATCCATTTCTATTTTTATTTTATTCCTGTATCTAGCATTGCAGTGAGAAAGGTGGAAGTGGAAAAGTCATCATGTGCACAAAAAGAACAGGTTTGCAGCCTTCTTTGGCTTCATCTCCTAGGCTTTAAGTCTACTTGCTATAGCTTAGGGGAAGGGCTAAAAAGAATCACATGTCATTTTGCATTTTTGCGTTTTCACATGACTTCTTGATGAACTTGAGATTAGAGGAGTTCATATTAAATGTTTTTATCTTTTGCTGTAATCACTCTTGAACTCTTTATGGGCTTAATGAATGTTCATGGTATTTTAACATTTGATACAAATATTTACAATAACCCTATTATCACATTTTTGTGCAGTGGGCCAAGCTTGTCAGTGCCCAATTCCCCCGAGTTCACTTTTACACAGGAAACCTTGAATAGATTGGTCCCATCAGATGGAAAAGGACACTGGTATTCTGGGTATTTGGCAGTCAGTGGGGTGAATAAAAGAGGTATTTGGAAGTATTTGGACACATAGTGGACAGGCAGGAGGTGGATAAAGAGGATGAGAGTGAGAACAATAGATCGTGTATCTGTGCTGTGTGCTTGCCTCTGGGTGAAAGAAGAGTCAGACAGTCTGCATTTGTCATTAAAGTAGATATTTTCAATGTAGAAAACAGATGAGCACTTCTTATCTGATGATTCCCAATAGCTGTGATCACAGCTAGTCACAGGTCAGTGTGTTTGTGTGCCTGCATTTGAGGCTACACTGTATGACTGTGTGGGGAAATGGCCTTACATGAATTATTTGAATAATGAAAATGTGACATGGCTCATTTTCTCCCCAAGACCACCCTTGCTCTCACAAATGTGCTCAAAGGTTTATGCTACATTTGACTGAGGGTTAGAGTTACAAAAACACCACTATAATGATCCTCTCTCCAGCTACATTTCTGGACCTTGACCATTATAATTTTCTGCTGAAACTTAAAACAGTCGAAGCTTCTTAATTTATGAGGCAGAGTTAATTTCTTTACTTTTAAATTTTGTTCTGTTGTGCTGTTATACACCAAAGCAAGTGCACCCCTTGTTGTTTATGATTTACTACTACTAGTAGCGTGACATCAACAGTTCAGCTGCTCACTAATAGCTGCCATATATCAGTGTCACACCTGCTGTTTCCTGGACTAGCTGACATATCAAAGCCATTTAGAACAACTGTTCAAAAGAAATGAGGGAGGACTGACAGGAAGAAGTAGAATAGAGCATGAGGCATGGTGAAGAAGCACCTTGAGCTGATGGAGAGACCGATTATGGGAAAGGATAGCTGAGTCGATGGGAAATGACTTTGACTACAGGGATCTCACTTCCTTCATTCCCAATGTGAGGGTTTGTTTGTCTTTTCTTGCTGTTAAAGTTTAAATCTATATTAATTATGCAATTATAGATGATTTGTTTCAATCTCTTTAGCGTATGCTTTCAGTTTCTGCCTCTAAACTATACATAAACAATGCAACATAAAAACAAAACAGTCTACACTAACAGATGACTTGTTTCAGTCTCTCTATAGAGAAAATGTGGCCTCTACTGCAAGATCTGATCATCATGATTACTGGCATGGTTTAAAGATAGGAGCCATGATTGAGCACTGTCTGCACACTATCTTGTTGAAGTCACGGCACAATATTTCAGATTATCAGAAGACTGCGCTCTCATCACCTTAACTGGCAGTGAAACACATAGTGGCAGATAGTAATTGATTCATTCATATTCATTCATACCTAATACTTAGTGAGTAAGCTCTAATGCACATACTGACTTATTTGGATGCAGAAAAGCCTAATCCACAGGATAAGAGGTCTATGACTCCCAGAAAAGTACTGCTTCAGTTTCACATGCTTAAATGAACAACAACTTGTTTTGTCATAGTGATTCAGTGATTCATGTCTGGCCTTCAGCAGCAGCCCCAGTGTGAGATTCTCTTTAAGGTCTGAGAGTTTTTTATATTACAAGATATGGCTTCAGGTCAAATGTAATAGAAGTGATGTAAGAATCGTGGATTTATTGTTGTGAACTCCTTCTAGGATGTTTTTAACTCATCATATTGCTCAGTTTAGTCAAACTATTGACTGAAATTTTTTAGCATAGCTGTTTTAGCTTCACAAGCAGTATAAGCTGTGGAAAAGAACAGTAAAACGCCAGACATGAGTGATGGTATTCGTAGGGAAAAAACAGCAGCTTTAAAAAAATGATGCATTAACTGCAGTTTCACACAACCACGTGCAATAAGTACAGATTCAGCAAACCCATACAGGAATTCGTTTTTACTTGAAGGAAGTGGAAATTTTATATTATTCACATTTGTTGAAGTCATCTCAGTGTTATGCTCATTTTGCACTTTTTTCCACTCCGTCCCAGTAAAACAGTTAAAGTATGAGTATGTTTTAGGCCTCTAACGGGGTCATACTAATTGTCAGTGCAGCTGCTGCAATTATCTGCAATTTGATCTGAGATCCTAGCAACAGCCGAAACTAGTTCACAAAAACCTGAGATGGTGACCTCTGTTTGAAATGATCTCGCATATATATTGTAAATGACAAGAAGTGAAGATCATTATCGAAAACCACATCCTGTGCTGTTGGAGTTGCAGGCTATCATTCCTTAGTTGCCTCTTGCTTTCTTTGAGTATTTATGATTAAGTATTTATAATTCATTATAATTTTCTGTTATATATGTTCAGGGGTTAAAAGACTGGGGTTTTATTGCCCTTCACAACCTATTGAAGTACTGAATTGGACAATCAGTGGCCCTTTGGCCCTGAGGACTGGAAAGACACTCAGCACCTCATCAAGTGTTCCACTGTGACTCTAATGCTCCCAGCTCAAACTCAAGGGAAGGTCAGGAACACATGGAGGATTTCCTTGTGCGTTATACAGGTTCTTTCAACAAAGTAGTCTTTTAGTTGTTGTTGTTTGACCTAGTTTTTAGCGAGTGCAACATCTTATATCTGAAGTGAAACGTAGAAGCATGTGGAACACAAGCAGTCTGAAGCAACAGCTCACTGTTTCACTAGTGTTTACTACAATAAATAAAGGCCATTTTAAAGCTAGTTGTACTGTAGCATATTACTAAAAGCTTGTGCTGGTACGTATCGAGGGGCCCAGAGAAGTTACAGTGGCAAGAAAAAGTATGTGTATCGCTGCAAACAATGTGAACCTCTGGAATTTCGTGGTTTTCTGCATGAATTCGTCAAAAAACATAATCTGATCTTCATTTAAGTCAAGAGTATTAACAAATATAATGTGACTAAAATAATAACACAAAAAATTATAATCTTTCATGTCTTTATTGAGAACAACCATAAAAACCTCACAATGATAGTGGTAAAAAAAAAGTATGTGAACCCTTAATTACTGGTTGACCTCCACCTTGGCAGCAATAACTTCAACCAGACGTTTCCTGTAGCTGTGGATCAGACCTGCACATTATTCAGGAAGAATTTTAACCCATTCTTCCTGCAGAACTGCTTTAGCTCTGTCATATTCTTTGGACGTCTCGTGTGTGACTCTTCTCAAGCATCTTTATTGGGATGAGGTCTGGGCTTTGACTTGACCACTCCAAAGGGTGGCTTTTCTGAAGCCATTCTGTTGTGTGTTTTGGTCGTTGTCCTGTTGCATCATTCAACTTCTACAGAGTTTCAGCTGATGTACAGACGTTCTCACATTATCCTGAAGAATTTTTTGATACACTTGGGAATTCATCTTCCCCTCAATCACTGCATGCTGGCCACACCCTGATGCAGCAAAACAGGCCCAAATCATGACGTTTCCTCCACCATACTGTACTATTGGGATGATGTTTTCATGATGATATGCTGTGCTGTGTGTTCTTTCCAAATAGTTAAATCAGAATTTTATCAGTCCACAGAACATTTTGCCAATACTGCTGTAGAGTGTCTATGTGCTCTTTGGCAAACTTCAGGCATTCAGGAATGTTCTTTTTAGTAAGCACTATGAGGTTTTTATGCTTGTTCTCAATAACCATAACCAGAGTTTTCTTTTTTTTTTTTTAGTGGTATTGCTTTAGGCACATTATATGTGTTAATAGTCTTGACTTAGATGCAGATCAGATCACATCTTATGATAAAATAATTCGGAAAACCATGAAATTCCAGAGTTTCACATTGTTTGCAGTGATATATAATGGAATCTCACCGTTATGCATGATTGTGAGCACCACCACACCAAGATACGGGTTATAGGAAGTTGACTAGTACATTCTGCACTTGATCAAAGATTTCAATTTAAACAGTTGGAACTAAAAAATGACGCTGACTGAACAGAGCGGTTCGTGCTGTGGAGCAGGTAGTAACTGTGAAAATCACTATGTTTTGTAATTTAATTTTATCATGTTTTTATTTTTTCCACATTTGTATGGGTTAATGGGTGTATGTATATATATATATATATGTATGTATAGGGAGATTTGACCTGATGACACCAAACTGAACTGTTTTGTTTTGGCATGTATGAGCAACGATCCTTTAGAAAACACTTTTAAGTGTTAATGTGGACAAAGTGTGAGCCTCCCTGCTGATGCTACAAAAACATTAAACGTGCTGTATTTCGTTCCACTAGACCTCTGATACTGCATGTTCATTTTCCCATATGGACTGAACCCCTCTTAAAAATCGAACCTTCCCCTCTTTCTGCTGTAAATCCAGAGTGCTCTCTCATACCCACTAAAGCAGCCCCACTAGAGAGGCTGTTAGTCCGAGTGCTGTGATGTGGTTAGAAGCTGTCGGCCAAACAGATTTTATCTCTCCTGTCATGGTCTAATAAGTAGCCTTTTATATAACTGAAATTACACTCAGTGTGACCAGATTCCACATAAAATTTATACATGTGCATTTTGGTGTTGTTTCAGTGTTCCTTTACATCTCCTCTGACCATTACAGCATGGTGGTGTAACAGTCAGAGGATGAACCCGTTAGATCTGTTGACGCTGGGCTGTAATAAGGGCAGAATTTCTTTGCTTCTGTTGATCTCTTGAGCAAAAGAACTACGAACAGGCATACCGTATGTCTCATAAGCCTACAGCCTGGAGCTGTTTTTCTTACATTAAACTCTTGCCCTAATCTGTCTCTAATATAAGAGGACATACATAAATGAATTACATTTTTGTTTGCTTTGGGAGATGGCCATTGGCCTCCATTATCTAGTTTCTGATCTATCATGTTCCAAACTTTAATATTCTCTCATAAAATGTCCACTCTGTATTTTTGATGGCCAAGAAGTAAAATATGAGTCTTTTCTATGGGGCACATGCAGATCAGAGAGGCTTGAAGTATCCACAAGAGGAAAACTAAGACTTAGTTTGAGTCAGGGAATCTGTCAGTCCCGCCTATGGCAGCAGACGGGAACCGGCTTAACGTGGGCCACTTTTCAAAAACAACAGCTTCTCTCCCTCAAGGGCCCTACTTAGAAATATTTTTATGTCCATGTTTTGATTCAAACTTGTTTTTAACACATCTGAACGGACACGTTACATATTTGCTGACTGTGTGAACTCTTGGATTTTTATAGAATATTGTGTATTTGAAGTGTCCATTGCACTGATGACTCACAAGGTGCAAGAAATGACATGTTGTTGGCCCAGCGGAGCTGAAATTGTTGTTGTCGCTAGTGTCTGTGTAGCTAAGGGCTGAATATAAATAACATGTTGATGTGAAGGAGCTCAATGTTTTTCAGAGGATCTCGTGTAGACATCTGCAGGTTGAGAGAGGCTCAAGTGATTATAGGTCTGCGAGTGGAACAGAGTGTGCTGTGTAATCTTTGGTGGTGTGTGTGTTCGTTTTTTAAATTGTTTATCAGTGCTTCAGTTTGCAGGTTTACAAGTCTGTTTCTGTGGAAGGTTGGGGTTGGAGCATATAGGATCTGTGACTAAAGGCACTGTATTTGCAGTTAATTTTTTTATTGTTTTTCTGGTCTTGTAGTTAAATCATAAAGTTTATCATAAAAGTCTTAGTTTCACAGTTGAGATCAAAGAATGTTAGCGTGACAAATCACTTTACTGCATCCTTTCTGCACTTCTTTGCCCATGTTTGTCCCTTTTCAGTATCTCAAAGCATTTTATATGTTATAACAGTCAAAAGAAGAGCAATAACAGGAAGAGTGAGGAGTGACATGAATACAGAGACCCCTCGCTGGACTCACACCAGGGACAATGTGGATTATGATCAGCACCATAAAACTCTAGACTAACTGGGAAATTTTGTTTTTCCATTTTAAGTCACTTTGGTCTACACTGAAGTATCTGGAAGAGTGTTAGATGAATTGACATGAAATTGGATACAGATATTTATGGTTCTCAAAGGAGGAATAAGTAATGATGAATAACTAACTTCTAATGACTCATGAATACTAAGCTACAATGAGACTGATGGGCTTTTCTGTGAAATATTGCCACAACTATTAGATGGATTGCAACAAACCTGGTATAAATATGGTGTCAGTAGAATGAATAACAATGATTCCCTGAACATTCACGTTGTTTAGTGGAGTTGTCACCTCATGACAACTACAGTACACTGCTCTCCTCCCAGATGTTGACCATACTGTAATGTTTACACTGTATAAGCAGTATGTACATGTACAGTACCAGATCACATTTCCACCATTCAACACAGTATGTCCTCACAATCCAACAGAAACCAAATTAAACACTGCCAAACCATCATCAGAGTCACATCATGACAGCTACACATCTGCATTTTTAGATGATGAACTCGTGTTTCCTCACTCCTCAGACCCCATCTCCCTTGACAGTCTGTCTGCTGAGCTGGGAACCTTGAAGAACAAGACGTATTGTGTCTGGATATAATCAGGACTGAGGACATGAAGAAAGGAATGTAGCACAGTCTGATCTCTCCTGCAGACATGTATGCCGTGGAGGTGAAGAGAAAGGGGCAGACATTACAGAGAGTGACTCAGCGGCTCGATGTCAAGCCCCTTGCTGTCTCATGGCTACAATAAAATAATTGGAGAAAGATATAACAATACTTACGATTTGTGCAGGTCACTCTTTGTGCTACATTATCAGCTTGTTTCTTAAGTAGCGTGCAACATTGTATTTACCCCATCAGTTCACCGAATGTCAAAAAGAGTTTGGAGAAAGAGGGTGGTAAAAAATGTGGAGACAGTAAAAAAAATCACCAGAGTAATGCAGGAAGTGTGACATTGATCACATTAAATATGAGTTCACTCACAAAGTCTAATATAAAGAGAAGCAAGCAAGACCATTAATCAGTGTTTGACTTCTCCGTGTCTGTTTTCATTTTGATTAACACAGAGTTATAAAAATATATATATAAAATAACAGCAACACATAAAAAATGTCTGACAATAATACTTCACATGTTTAAACCATGCAAATCAAGTTATTTTCCATTTAGCAGCATGAGCTCTGCATTTTGTCCTGTTTTTTGCAAGTTTCCAAAATTTGGTCCATGGAGTAATTTGTCTGTTCGTGTCCGTGTTTTTTCCCAACACTGAGGCAGCTTTATGTTTGAATACCGCTGAGGGATGCCTTCAGACTGTATTAAATGCTGCCAACAGTTTATTATTGTGAACCTGTATTGGTGCCATTTTGTGTCATCAGGGCTGATTATTGCTCTGCACGGGCATATAACACCCAAAGACTGAGACAATCTTATGGGTCCAGGTAGCAGGAACACTGCTTACCATCTGTGATCCTGTCTTCCAAGATCCTGATGCACCCTCAAACACTGCTAAACAGGTTAAAGAGTCTCATGAATACTTTTTAGAACAAGATCCTAGTAGCCAGATTTAAACAGAACAGTGTGGAGTTGTCTCCATCCTCCCCTTCACGGGTACAGAGTTTTCTATTTGACAAATGATTCAATATCCTGCTGCACTTATTTTGGGATTTGTGTGGCTTCCTACCAGTGTTTAGGCTATTTCTTTATTACTTGGGTGTTTTTATTGTGTTGTCCAACCATTAGACATAAGACTTGGTATAGACTGTGTTTAACCCTCATCAGTTTTGAGTCAAGCAGGTGATTAGTGTAAAGTCTTTAACATGTGAGACTACAAGGATTCAAAATGTTAAATGTTGACAGGACAGGACTGTAATCACACATTACATTAGCCAGAGCAAATTCTATGGACGTTACATGTTTCTGTATTATGTAGTTTTGCTTTTTTTTTTCAACCAAACCAAATGACCCACCTTGACTGCACTTACAGTCTTATATTCCTGGGATCTCAAGCCCAGGGCTGTCCAAATCCAAAATTAAAAAAGTACACATAAAGGCTCAAGTGGCTTTGCTGAGAGTCTGCTCGGGGTGCAGACTATATTGTATCTGGTTCACAACACACCCGCTGAGAAACCTACTCTGATCATTGGCAGCTCTATAATGAGAAACCTGAAGTTAGAGACTCCAGCAGCCATAGTCCAGTGTATTCCCCGGGGCCAGAGTGTAATGATAAACGTAAACTGTGCAGTTTTCTCTGGACCACTTCCCAATCTGACCAGTGACGACATGTTTAGCCGCATGT
The DNA here is from genome assembly GCF_900324465.2 of Anabas testudineus. Taxonomy (NCBI): domain Eukaryota; kingdom Metazoa; phylum Chordata; class Actinopteri; order Anabantiformes; family Anabantidae; genus Anabas; species Anabas testudineus. Next base: position 8,987,991 of record NC_046613.1, on the reverse strand, counting down.
CGCCATTCAACCGCTGTGTTGTCCTGCAAACAACGGTGGCTAAATAAACAAAACCTGGACTGATTCGAAGAGACGACATCCATCCTACATTAGATGGTGCATCTCTACTCTCTAGAAATATGACCGGGTTTATTAGACGACCTAAACCCTGACATCTCAGAGTGGAGCCCAGGATGTAGAGTCGCAGTCTTACAGTCTCTGCAGTTTTTTCTTATCAAAATGACTTATTTTGTCTTACTGAAACCTGGGATGCAACAGGATGTTTTTTTGTTTTTTTGTTGTTGTTTCTTTAAATAGTTTTTCCCCAAAACCCTCTTTTATCCAACCATTTATTAATAAAATTTGAATTTACAGTACCAGACTTTACTTCATCTAAGAATAAGATTCACTACAATGGACATTTATCTGAAAATGCTGTTGACAAAATTAAGGAACTAATTCCAGGCAGTCATTCTAACTTTACTCCAGTACAAGTCGACTATCTTGTTGATAATATTGCAGTCTTACTCCGACATCAGAAAGGAGGTAACGTTCCACTAATTTAGATAAATCTTGCCTAGCCTGGAAGGACACTTTAATAATATATAAACAGGCCTCTGTAAAGCTCAAACCTCATATTACTCTTCATTAATAGAGGCAAATAAGAACAACGCCAAGCTACTTTTCAGCACTGCAGTCAGGCTGACAAAGACTTAATGAATTTTTTTTACTAATAAAAGTAACTGTAATGTGGCGCTATACAAAACAAGTTAAATTGAACATAAAATTGACAGTGTGTCACATGGTTGTGTCAGAACACAGGTTCCAAATGAAATTAAAAACAAAGGGCAGCATACAACATACAAGTTTCAAAGAAACTGCCATGTAAATGTGTCTGCGTGAGTGTTCTGGTTTAGTGGTTATGCAGTAGATAAGGGGTCCTTTGATGAGGGGTTTGAAGTTTGATGATACTGCTGATCCTGTGGATTCAGTCTGACAGACAGTGCTGTTTCTCATACAATAATCCATCTGTCTATCCAACCGATACCCTAACAGCTTTTCCTGTTAAGCATCGAGGAAATGCTGGAGCCAGTCCAACCTGCAATGAGAGTGAGAGGCAACCACTCAGACTCACATTCACACCTATGGTCAATATCATCAGTCAACCTGCTTTGGACAGTTAGAGGAAACTGGAGAACCCTAAAAACAATCCACACAAACATGGGGAGAACATGCAAATGCCACACATGACCATACCAACATTATGGCTACACATATTCCACAGTAGAAAACATCAAGCAAACAATAGTGTCATGAGCTCATGATGGGAGTTTTAAATAACTTCATTGGTACAAAAAAAAGAAGAACTTGAATTGACAAACTTTACTAGAACGAGGACCAAAGTACACAAGTAGTGGTGTTTAGAGTTTGGCTGAAGCATTTTTTTAGTCTAATGAAAACCACACTGGCTGGAAAGCAGGTCTTCCATCCATCCCTGGCAGATGAGTTAAGAGACTTTTGAGGATGGTTGCTGGGTTGTGGACAAGACGAAGCTTATGATGGATGAGTTTGGGCTCTGCTCTCGGTCTAACGTCTCCTCTGAGCCAGATTCTCTGTGCACCAAATTTTGCCCCATACAAATAGTTACACCGTCCAGTGGTCACTATATTACTATGGAGGAGAAGTCAAAGAAATTTATGGATGGTGCAATACTCCTGTGATCATGTTGGACTGTTTCTCACTGTCTGCACTTTTGTTTATTAATCTCATCCAGCTTGCTGAGTCACATTTTCCACAATACATCATTCTGAATTCTATTTTTTTCTCTATTGAAACTCGGCTCATTTCATTTGTTTAGCTGCAAGTTTTCTCACTTTTAAGTATATCAAAGCAGAGCTGTCGTTTATGTTTGTCTGACCCACCTCAAACTCGAAGACTATCCACTGTACAACGTTTTTAGCTGAGATATTCTGTAATTTATGTAAGAACCTCAGTGTGCCACTCGCAGCATTGTTAAAAATAAATACCATTGGTGATTTTTTAATCTAACCCTGCTGTGCGAGTGGAGGCTGAAAGAGTCCTACCTGATCCTCGGTATGTTTCACCGCTGATTATCTGGAGCATTTCAATAACAATGACAAACAGCTGCACACTTGCTAAAGAAAAAGTCATATTATTACATTTTATTATGGTTGATAGCTGCAATTTGGAAATGAGTACGTTAATTAGGTTTAAAAAAAGGTGAAATTACTACAAGACTAATTGAAAAATATTACTGTAACATTTTATTTAATGCTTAACAGGACATTTTGGAATTATAGTACTGTATCTTAGTAATGTGTTAGGAAATATAACAATAATTATACAAAATCATTCAGAGCAATATTTACAATGTGAACTCTAGAACAACACACCCCGATAATATTACATAAAATGATTACATAAGCCCATAACAGAAGTAAAGATCATTCCATATTCTTTCGGAGACATGCCTCATGTGGTGGAAAAGTATGTAAACTAAATTATAATGATCAGAACCTTTTCTGTCAGTCTGTTTAAGCTGTTATCTTAGCAGGGAACATATTTGAGAAATCGGTCACTTATCTCCAGTTTCTTTACACTGGCCTGTCCTACTCTACAGTGATTTGACTTCACATTTATTTTTGCTCTTGCTTTTGACAAGACACAGTAGCTCTCTTTCTTCCTTCCCCTGACACTCGTTCACAGAATTACCGCTGTCCTCTGCGCTCTCGCTACAGCCTTTCATGAGTCAGTTTTTTGCAAAGTCAGGAATCAGAACAAGTGGGCTCTGTTATGCATCACTCCAGTCTAGACAGTAACTCACATTACTTAGTGTTACTGGCGCAATAAAGGGATGGAGACAGTGTGAATAAAAGCTGAAGAATAACAGATCATCATTTACGTGTTTTGTTTTTTGAAAACAGCCAATTGGACAAATTAATTGGTGGCATGAAGTTCAACTTCAACTATATGGAAGAGGTCAGTCCTATGCACTGGTGATGATTAAGAGCCATTCATCATGGACACATGGCTGAAAGATTTTAAGGGTCTCGTTGGGGTTAACAAACACTAGAGAGCCTGTTTAAGATGGGTCTATCTGAGATTAAATTGTATCTCTATTTATAAAATCTTGAAGTGGGCTAATGCAAATTAGAAAGGAATTGTGTTTGACGTAAGAGACAGTTTCACACAGTTGATTTGTGGGTTCAACATATAAAAGCACTGACAGAGACACAGAGTTCACAAATGATTTGTAATAATGTTAAAGAACTGCACCGTGGAAAAAAAAATATCTACATCAGCCAAATGCATGTCTGGAGCACAGGACACTGGAGTCTGTCAGGGAAGAACACTAACAGGCTTTTTACCTGATTACTGAGAAATGGGTTTGAACTCTTCGCACACTACAATAAAAATGTATATTCTACATTTGCTGCATAGTTTGGGAGCAAGTCTGATATTTTTTATAATGTAATATTCTCTGTTTTAAATAAAGTCAGCTGGCCACCAGGACACCTTAAACAAAGTGGGTATTGGCAGAGTTGCACTGCAGACTGGCCATAATGAGGCATTCATAATGAAACATGTATTAGTGATGTGTAGTTCCCCATATACTGTAGCATGCACAGTAAATACATACATACAAACTGCTGCATGTTGAGCTTTGGGGTTATTTTAGATCACATGTGTATTTGCATTTTAACAAATAACTAACTAACTATTTCCGCGTATGTAAATAATAACTGTGGTGCTGTAATGTAAGGTCACCGGCGGAGCAGCTGAGCTTGGGACCTGCTCTCCATCGCTGTGACCGTGTCCCTGCTGGCTGCGGCTGTGATGGAGGCGGCTCGGTGCGCACGGCGGACCAGTCGGCCTGCTGGTTAATGTGGAACAACTGCGCAGAGCGAACAAGGTAAAAATGGACGGATGCTGAAGCGCAAATTAGAAAAACGGGTCGTTTCGCCGATCTTTATGGCTTCTGGCTCCGCAGATGAGGAGGGAAACGCGGAAGGCGTTTCGTGGAGACTCATAGGCCCGGCCTCGGAGCTTTCCAAGAAGCGCTGCCGTCTGATACACTCCTCCCTCGGCTACGACTCGGACGTCTGCCTCTTCTATGTGAAAGGGGAGTTTTTCGCCATGGATGCCCGCTGTTCGCACTCTGGTAAAGCCTCAACTCATCACCACATAAAACCCTTCAGGAGAGTCATGTACTATGTATCTCATGTTGTAAACATGTTTTAATAAATGTAGCGGACATTAAGCGTAATAGGAAAGATAACCTACAGTGTGCAGACTGTACCTACATCCAACTGTACAAAATCCAAAGCAGCATGCCCCGTCCCGTCACACTGGTTATTCAGTTCCACCCCGTGTCAGCCTCACAGTCCCACAGTGATTTGTTTTGAGGATAAACCGGGATTTGTCTTCATGTCGCCCAGGCGGTCCTCTGTGTGAGGGGGACATTGAGGAGGCTGATGGAGTCCTGCAGGTCTTCTGTCCATGGCATGATTACAACTTCGACCTCAGGACTGGGAAGTCAGGGACTTCCTTACAGGTCAGTGATAAAGTCACCTACAAAAATACACACAATAAATAGTAGTGGAAAAACAACCTACATTTCTCTTACATCAGTATGTGATAAGTGTATACATCAGTATATGATAAGTGTATACATCAGTATATGATAACTGTATACATCAGTATATGATAAGTGTATACATCAGTATATGATAAGTGTATACATCAGTATATGATAAGTGTATACATCAGTATATGATAAGTGTATACATCAGTATATGATAACTGTATACATCAGTATATGATAACTGTATACATCAGTATATGATAAGTGTATACATCAGTATATGATAACTGTATACATGCAGTATATGATAAGTGTATACATCAGTATATGATAAGTGTATACATCAGTATATGATAAGTGTATACATCAGTATATGATAAGTGTATACATCAGTATATGATAAGTGTATACACCAGTATATGATAACTGTATACATCAGTATATGATAACTGTATACATCAGTATATGATAAGTGTATACATCAGTATATGTTAAATGTATACATCAGTATATGATAAGTGTATACATCAGTATATGATAAGTGTATACACCAGTATATGATAACTGTATACATCAGTATATGATAAGTGTATACACCAGTATATGATAACTGTATACATCAGTATATGATAAGTGTATACATCAGTATATGATAAGTGTATACATGCAGTATATGATAAGTGTATACATCAGTATATGTTAAATGTATACATCAGTAAATGATAAGTGTATACATGCAGTATATGATAAGTGTATACATCAGTATATGATAAGTGTATACATCAGTATATGATAACTGTATACATGCAGTATATGTTAAATGTATACATCAGTATATGATAAGTGTATACATCAGTATATGTTAAATGTATACATCAGTAAATGATAAGTGTATACATGCAGTATATGATAAGTGTATACATCAGTATATGATAAGTGTATACATCAGTATATGATAACTGTATACATGCAGTATATGTTAAATGTATACATCAGTATATGATAAGTGTATACATCAGTATATGATAAGTGTATACATGCAGTATATGATAAGTGTATACATCAGTATATGATAAGTGTATACATCAGTATATGATAACTGTATACATGCAGTATATGTTAAATGTATACATCAGTATATGATAAGTGTATACATCAGTATATGATAAGTGTATACATCAGTATATGATAACTGTATACATCAGTATATGATAAGTGTATACATGCAGTATATGATAACTGTATACATGCAGTATATGTTAACTGTATACATCAGTATATGATAAGTGTATACATCAGTATATGATAAGTGTATACATGCAGTATATGATAACTGTATACATGCAGTATATGTATACAGTTGTATACATCAGTATATGATAAGTGTATACATCGTATATGCATATATGTACTTAATCAGTGATAAGTGATACATGCAGTATGAAAGTCTATAGTAAGTGTATACATCGTATTGATAAGTGTATACATCAGTATATGATAAGTGTATACATGCAGTATATATAAGTGTATACATCAGTATATGATAAGTGTATCTGTATGATAATGTATACATCAGTATATGATGATACATCAGTATAGTAATGTATCATCGTATATGATAAGTGTATACATCAGTATATGATAAGTGTATACATCAGTATATAATAAGTGTATACATCAGTATATGATAAGTGTATACATCAGTATATGATAAGTGTATACATCAGTATATGCAAAGTGTATACATCAGTATATGATAAGTGTATACATCAGTATATGATAAGTGGATACATGCAGTATATGATAACTGTATTCATCAGTATATGATAAGTGTATACATGCAGTATATGATAAGTGTATACATCAGTATATGATAAGTGTATACATGCAGTATATGATAACTGTATTCATCAGTATATGATAACTGTATACATGCAGTATATGATAAGTGTATACATCAGTATATGATAAGTGTATACATCAGTATATGATAAGTGTATACATGCAGTATATGATAACTGTATACATCAGTATATGATAACTGTATACATCAGTATATGATAAGTGTATACATCAGTATATGATAAGTGTATACATGCAGTATATGATAACTGTATTCATCAGTATATGATAACTGTATACATGCAGTATATGATAACTGTATACATACAGTATATGATAAGTGTATACATCAGTATATGATAACTGTATACATCAGTATATGATAACTGTATACATGCAGTATATGATAACTGTATTCATCAGTATATGATAAGTGTATACATGCAGTATATGATAAGTGTATACATGCAGTATATGATAACTGTATACATCAGTATATGATAAGTGTATACATGCAGTATATGATAACTGTATACATCAGTATATGATAACTGTATACATCAGTATATGATAAGTGTATACATGCAGTATATGATAACTGTATACATCAGTATATGATAAGTGTATACATGCAGTATATGATAAGTGTATACATGCAGTATATGATAACTGTATTCATCAGTATATGATAACTGTATACATCAGTATATGATAAGTGTATACATCAGTATATGATAAGTGTATACATGCAGTATATGATAACTGTATTCATCAGTATATGATAAGTGTATACATGCAGTATATGATAAGTGTATACATCAGTATATGATAAGTGTATACATGCAGTATATGATAACTGTATACATCAGTATATGATAACTGTATACATCAGTATATGATAAGTGTATACATCAGTATATGATAAGTGTATACATCAGTATATGATAAGTGTATACATCAGTATATGATAACTGTATACATCAGTATATGATAAGTGTATACATCAGTATATGATAAGTGTATACATCAGTATATAAGATAAGTGTATCAAGTATATGATAACTGTATACATCAGTAATGATAAGTGTATACATGCAGTATATGATAAGTGTATACATCAGTATATGATAATGTATCATCAGATATGTAACTGTATACATGCGTTATGTACTGTACATCTTAAAATTCAACATGTCGTCTAGCAGATCTCGGGGGCTGACCAGTGGTCCATGAAAATCACGTTATATAGACAAGGATATAGGAATTATAAGAAATATTGTGTGTCACATTAAATATTTAATTAATTTCCACCACCACGCTAAATTTCGTCATGTTTGGAGGAATAAACAGTGCAAACCGAGCTTCGCTTTATAAAAACAGCTCATCGTGTTTTCTATCTTGACTCTTTCAGCAACAAGTGCATGAAGTCAAGCTGGAGGACGGCATTGTGTATGTTAAACACTCCAGTGGTCTCTCCTTGCAGCCCTTTCCTATGGCTAAGAAGAGCTGAAGAACCTCAGCACTCCTGCTCCATCCTTTTTAAGACCTCACTGTGGCAATTTTTAAGACAGAAATTTCCCTAGGCTTTATTATTTTCTCAGAACCGTCTGTACTTTGATTGCTGTGAACTCAGGACCATATTAAGAGGACAGTGTGAAGAGGACATGACATCAATTAGTTGTTCAGCATTTATTTTGCTAGCATTCGTAGACGATCATCACACTGGACACAGAGAGCTGTGATCGGGTCTTGATAGTTTAGAGCTAATCGGGCATATTCCTTTTGTTTTTTCACATTTGGTCTGTGAGATCTACAGTAGCCACGACATCTTTTACTAAAACCTACTTTTTCCCAAAGTCAATCAGTGTGCTTCATCTCAGCTCTCAACCTCTCTGCCAGTTCACTTTTGCTGCACCTAGTTTCTGAGTAAACATACAACGAATGCTCTCAAATTTGATCTCTAGTTTAAAATGCCAGAACTCATACTTCAGGTAACAGGTTACAGGTTGGATTCAAATCCAGCCACATATGAAGCCTTCGTTTTGCTGTCTTATAGGAGGACTCAGGAATCATTACAGTATGTGAAAAACATTGTGCTGAGATTTGGACTTATAATAAAAATACACCATATGGGTAAAACAAATCATAAAAATGTAAAAGTACACTCTTGATGTCTTGACAAGGTATGTACTGTAGATGCTACTGTAATATGACTTAGTATTTAGTGTAATTGTGAGGTAAAAAAATAAGCCAGTGCATAGGAAGAACAATACAGATTCTTCTGAACCTGCATACCCTAATAATGAAGCTTCACTCCCTGGAAGTGTGATGACAGGTTTAACTGCTAATATTTTACTACACAGTTTCACACTCATTATGACCCATGATTATTTTTCTTGTGTTGAACAAGCATTACCTGAAGTCTCAAGCTGTTTAAGTGACAGACAAGCAGCCACACTTGTTGAGTTGTGGCCTTTGGATACATTTATACACTTATTCCAGTGATGTCATGCAACAGAAACTCCCTTTCAGAAATTTTCTGAGTTTCTGCACTGTTTTTTTTTTTTTAACTCAAATAGAGCTCCAGCAAGGAGAGCACACATTAAGGGCACTGCAATTACAACTAGTGGCAGTCCTGGCGTTAAGAAGACTCCATCAGCATTACTATCCGTTCCTGGCCCGGGCATAGACAGGTTTGTCTGTTACTGACGCAATGGGATTTAAAAGAAACAGTAAGGCGCCAGAGGAAGGTTCGTGACCCAAAGTGCACCACTGACTCAAGAAAAATGTGTTTTTCTAGCTTTATGTGTGTGTTCACTGATGCATGTGTCAGAACAGTAACTCAATATATTTTCTGCCTGCCTAATTTTCGGGCAGACGTATAGAGCCCAGTGGAGAAGGTGTCAGTGACAGTGTGTCTCAACACTGTCGTTTTCCTCCCCACTGTGCAACTGACAATAATAATCTGTTTTGTCGTACCGGAGTCTCGATGTGTGCGTTATAACTCATCACCTAGAGGGTAACGGTCACATGCAGTGAGATGCACCTATTTTGTGTCAGTAGAAAAGTAAAAGTACATATTATTCAGGATCCTGCAAATACCAGGAGTGTTGCCTTTACAACTTTTATATATGTCCAAAGACATTTAGGGAAACCAGCATTCATGTCTGACTTTGTTTTATGTCTCTCATATTATTCTTCATGTCCTCAGCTTTTGTTAATGCTTGATTTATACCTCCTTTTTTTCTTTGTGATCTATGTTTCTGCCCTGTTTGTTATAACATAACTTGTGGCATATTTAATTTCCATGACCTATCCGTTTGTGGTGGTAGCATTGTTTTGTAACTTGTAAACTGTATTTATTATGCAAAACTGAAAATGTGTTGTATTGTTTAATGCACAAAATAAATATTTCTGTAAGCATTGTTCAGATATGTTTTTCTAGAAAAACAAAGCCAGTTTTTCATAATTTCAGAAATGTAAAATTCTTCACTGAAAGTTACTTTCACTGTCCTTAATACACTGCCCGTCCCAAAAAAACACCACCTGGATTTAACCAAGCAAATAGGTAAGAGCCTCCCACTGGATAATTACTGTACGGCTGGTTATTTTTCAGCTGGCAACAAGTTATTTAATCCTAACTGATGAATGAGTTGCTTCTCATTTCTTAAAAAAGCATGTCGCAAGATGTGGAAATGTGGAAAATAGAGATGTGGAAAAAATGTTAATCTGTTTCAGAAGGGTCAAATTATCGGCATGAATCAATCAAAGAAAACATCTAAGGAGATTGATGAATCTACTAAAACTGGTTTAAGAGCTGTCCGATGGAAGAAGGTCATGTGGTCTGATGTGTGTCCAGATTTACCCTGTTCCAGAGTGATGGGAGCATCAGGGTAAGGAGAGAGGCGAGTGAAGTGATGCACCCATCATGCCTAGTGCCTACTGTACAAGCCTGTGGGGGCAGTGCTATGATCTGGGGTTGCTGGAGTTGGTCAGGTCTAAGTTCAGCAGCATTATGTGCCCCAGGAATGAGGTCAGCTGACTACATGAATATACTGAATGACCAGGTTATTCCATCAATGGATTTTTTTCTCCTCTGGCACGGGCATATTCCAAGATGACAATGTCAGGATCCATCAGGCTCAAATTGTTAAAGAGTGGTTCAGGGAGCAAGACACATCATTTTCACACATGTATTGGCCACCACAGAGTCCAGACCTTAACCTCATTGAGAATCTTTGCAATGTGCTGGAGAAGAATTTGCACAGTGGTCGGACTCTCCCATCATCAATACTAGATCTTGGTGAAAAAGGAATGCAACTTTGGACGAGAATAAATGTTGTGACATTGCAGAAGCTTATTGAAACGATGCCACGGTGAATGAGCTAAAGGTGGTCCACCAAAATAAAAGAGTGTGTGACTTTTTCTGCACGCGCAGGGGGTTTGTAGATATATTATTATGTATCTAATATCTAATATCTATATCTGAAAAATATTTAAATAAATAAATGTACACAAAATCATTTATTTACAGTTTCTTGTTCATTCAGTTATAGTAGACTTCATACAATACACAATTTATACATAAAAACTTGGTTTCGAGAGAAACAAAGAAGAATGACATTACCATGCAAAAGTTAATGTTTACAGAAGATTATTAAGAGTTGGTTTTTGCAATTTTTTACTGGAGCTTAGGGTGGCTTCATGAAACACAGTGGCAAATAGAAAACGCTCTTCATATACTTCAGAAGGTGGTGTGAAGGTGATGGGATGACATCTGGTATGAATTATGATCTCCCTGAGACCAGTTGAAATGTACAGAAGAGGGAATCTTTCATTTAATGTTCAATCGATGGTGGTTTGTAATGATCTACTAATGATTGTAAATAGTGCTCATTACAAAATCAGTGAGGCAATTTCAGGTGAAGTATTCGAAAGAAATCCACTTTTAAAACTTTCAGGTTCTTTCAATCAAGTCAAACAATAACACAGTGATAACACAGCTGCTATTGTAAAGTAGGAGAGTTTAAATTAGTAATTAAAAGAACAATTTGACATTCTGGTAAATGCCCTTAGAGGAATATTTCAGATAGATATCACTCTGATGCCTGCACATTAAATATGATGTGTGTAAAAAATACATAAAGCTTTATTAAGCCATTTGTGTGATATCAACATTGAATGACTCCTTGTAAAATGAAATGGGTTACAATTGCTACTGGCATTCCTACAGAGGCTCGGTAAGATAAACATTTTGTTTCCATTAAAAATGAATCTTTACAATGTGTTTTATCTGATGGATCCAGGCTTAGACTCCCTTTATTTGATTCTAAAGACGTTTGGAAACTTTTTCCAAAGTCATTAATCCGAACATTGCAGAGGTTGTTTAATCTCCTTTGAAGTTCCCCCAAAGACAGACTAACTGTTTCGAGAGCCCAGCTTACTTGCACCATCGAAGCCTTACATAATGGTTTACTCAAGCTATTGTTGTTACCTTGTCCTTCAAACTCTCCTGATAACTCCACGAATAAGCCAATTCTCCTGTCAAAGCATTCTTGTCCGAAAACCTGCATTCTTCCATGTGCAACCACTTTCAGAGCCTGAGATTATGGACTGTGAGGCCAAAGACCACTAATATTTTCCTTTCCTCTTTTCATTTTACCAAACAGTACCTTAAAATGATTAAATATTTCACTAGATAATCTCGCTGTCTGTGGTCTAACATTTCCTCCAGTTGCTTCACAGCTGCTGGGCCTCCACAGTTGACCTCATGCCCCATTGCACTTTATGGTACTTCCCACACCTGGATTCAATCCTCATCTTTCATATGGGGTGGATGCTATGTCTGCTGCAGGAAAACCTATGTTTTCATCTGGAGATTTGAACGGTTCTGTCATGGGTGACCCGCAGACCTGTGATTAGAGAGGTTAATGGTAATAGTAAGAGCATCAAAAGCTGTCATTCTATATTTTTCCCATTTATAATGTTTTTTTGCAGTATGACTACGCTGCTCATTTTACATAATGGTAAGAGAATGTTCTTTTAAGCAGGTCCAACTATTGCACACTCAGATGAAATCTTGACAGTAAATACTGTACTTATGACTTTGATCCTCTTGGGCCCAGTATGTTGTTGATTACTTAACTTCATCCTTTGTTTCCTGGTAATGTGTTTGGCTGTTTGTGAAAGTCAGGTGTAACTGTTTTAATAGTTCTCATGAGAATATGCAATTTATTTTCTAATTAACAGAAGGCTTATATTTATTTGTCAGTCTCTCCTGGTTCCCCAGTGGACCACAGTTCTCCTTATTTGGTTTTGGATTAGTTCAGCTTGAAGAGGTTCTCCCGTGAGTCTGCTAGAGTCCATTTTGTCAATAAGGTTAGGAGCTTTTAGGAGCAAGTGAAGTTTGATTTTATTATAGACTTCAGTTAAATTTTAGACATGGAAAAAATGTAATTGAAAGAAAACCCACAATTGTCAACTATATAACTTGACAAAAGTAATAAAATAAAAAAATACTAAAAATTATCTCATGAAAATCAGGCATTGCCTTTAAACAAACTAATGAAACTGGTCAGTACAAAAATACACCCCTAGAAAAGATAAAAAATAATTAGACCATAGGGACTGTGCGTCCTGTAATTGGCAGCACAGGTGTCTTAAGACTTGTAATCAGTCAGTCTGCCTTTTTAAAGGGTGAAAAGTGACTTTCATTGTGTTTACCACATTAAACATGAAAGCAAAGGAGAGCGTTGTCTCAGGAGATTAGGAAAACAATTTTAGACAGACATGTTAAAGGTAAAGACTGTAAGAGCATCTCCAAGCAGCTTTATGTTTCTGTGACTACTGCTGCACATATTATTCAAACGTTTAAGGTCCACAGGACTGTAGCCAACCTCCCTGGACGTGGCCGCAAGAGGAAAATTGGTGACAAATTGAAGAGACAGATAATATGAATGGTAACCAGAGAGCCCAGAATAACTTCCAAAGAGATTACAGGTAAACTCCAAGGTCAAGGTATATCAGCATTTGATCACACCATCAGTCACTGTTTTGATCCAAAGTGGACTTCATAGAAGACGACTGAAGAGGACTCCAATGTTTAAAGCAAATCATAAAAAAGCGAGAAAAAGCATATTGGCAAGCCACAAAGCTTGGTTATGTTCTGGGGCTGCTTTATTGCGTCAGACAAAGGGCCTCCTGAATCTGGGCAGGGTACAATGAAAATTTAAGACTGTCAAGGCATTCCCAGTGTCAGAAGCTTGGTGTCAGTCACAGGTCATGGCCCTCAAGCAGGATAATAACCTAAAATACAACAAAAAAAAAAGGCTAAAAACAAAACACTGGACTATTCTGAAGTGGCCCTCTATGAGCACTGATTTAAATCATGTTGAACATCTGTGAAAAGAGCTGATAGTGCAGCTGGAGCAGTCTGAAGAAGGCACCCTTCAAACCAAATGGAGCAGTTTGCTCATGAGGAGTTAAAATATCTGTCGACAAGTGCAGAAATCTCATTGAGAGTTACAGAGATTGCCTCAAGAGTTTGTGCAAAAAAATAAATATATATATATATTTTATTTGGTTTAAAAAAAAGGCTTCTGTTGAACCACAGCTAAAAAAATGTCTACGTTTCATGAGGTAATTTAGTATTTTTGTAAGTTTCACGTTATTACAGTGACCTTTGTAGGTTTTTCTTTCTTTAATGGAAGAATTTTTCCACGTCCGTATTTGAATGATGCTGTGGTTTTTTGTTCATTAGGAGAAGATGCAGCTGAGAGTTTAAAATCTCATACACAAACAAACAAAACTGAAGTTTATGAAATGATTACTGTGGTGTAAAAGCAACTGAGTAATGGAGCATTACATAAAAAGGTTAATAGATTCTATCTTCAATATTTGACAGACATTTGACACTTGATATATATAACACCTTAACCGTACTACCTATCACTTGCACTGAAGGAGTTATTTTTTCATTCACCAGTAGCTCTGAAATATTTTTGCTACGCGCTTTTGTTTAAAAATTCCCAAGTTAAACTATACTACATAGCTATTGCACTTCAAGATACAAAGCTGCTCATAACCCAAAAAGTCCAATTAGACTGAATGAGTCTCTGTAACAATTTCTAAAACAATTAAATATTGCAATTTGAGGAGCATTTGGTTTGGTGATGTGCTCATTTGTAATGTGCAAAAGACAAAAAGGAAATTATGTCATACTGTTATTTGTCTTCATTCTTTAGACTTCCTGCTACTAGCGAGATGCTTGTGTTGGCAAATACCTTGGTCTTGCACATTCTGAGCAGGTGTGGATGGATGTGTGGCTGAATCACAGTTGGCAATATGACATGCTAGTGAAAAACATTAAGAAGCATGACTGAAAGCATCCTCTGTTCCCTGGGTGGCAAGCAACACCATGCTGTCTCTTTTAAGTGTTCCCAGTTCTTAGAAAATAGGCCCATGTTTACAGTAGACAACAAAGCAGTCATGTTTTCCTCAGAAAAGATGAGTTGAGTTCATTGGAAAGCAATGTCAAATTAAGTAGTGTTTCTTAGGAGCTGGCACAGTATTTCAGTTTTTGGAGGTTTGTTTTTACACTAAGTATTGACAGACGTGAGCAAAAACATCCCCCAGGAGGAAAGTGGAATGCCAAAAATCTATAACAGTTCTATTCTCAGCCATCAATTTCGTCTATTTATTCATAAAATTAGACCAAAGCCAATTAAATAAATGTCAGTCACTGTGTTACATAAAAAGAACATACCAAACACTTCAAGTAGGTAAAAAACTAATGAATATCTTCAGTTCCACTTGATTATTTTGCTGAAATGCTGTATGCCTCAGCTTTGTGATTTTCATATTCAAGAAGTTCATACTCATCACTAAAAAACAACTTTTCTTTCTTCTGATGATGCCATCATATTAGTCTTGACTGAACCTAGAATTAAGAAAAGACATATAAATCATTCTGCTATCACTTTGAATGTAATCCAATATGAAATCTCTTATCTAAACTTACCTCTTGCCATGTCTACTAGCGTTGCTGTGTGCGTGTGGACACTCTTCTCCTGGTTGTAGTACTAACTCTGCGACTCTGGGTCCTGCCCTGCTGCTCTGAAGGATAGGCCACTACCCGAGTGGATGACCTCTGCACCTGCATTCCCTGCAACTCCCTCATGTCCCTCGCCATTTGAGACAGTGTTTGACCCGGGTTGGTCTGCAGACGCTGGAAGAGGCTTTCTCTATTAATTTTCCTTTCTGGACAGCTGAAAGTTAATGCCACACCAGAGTCTGACTTCATCTCCCTGGAGAAACCATCTGAGGTGCCATCAAAGCAGCGCCCAATGGCGATCTCTTTGGCCACCCTGGGATTCTGGTCTGTGACTGTGTAGATGCCATAGTTGTGTCCCAAAGGATCAACGGGGGCTAACATGTTAAATGCATGGGACTCGTTGTTTTGAACAACTGGTGGATGTTTGATGAGATATTCTTGCAGAAGGTTGTTGGTGCTGATCCTCCGACAGCTACCCTGTGGAAGGATTGATATGAGGGATCTGTCCACCTGAGCTTGATCAAACAACATGCCACTGCATTTGAACTCCACACAGGCTGCTGAGGTGTTGGCTTCTCGCATGTCCCGGGTGCTGCGAATGTCTCTAATGCCATAAAGTTTGCCTTTAGTCTCTTGGTGTGTACCACCCAGATTTCTTGATCTGACCATAACTTCCTTCTGTCCTTGGATCTTGACCTTAATGAAGCATGCTCTGAATTCTTGGGGATTAGGCCACCAAGAGAGGTAGTCTCCTGTCCAGGTTGTCAAATCATTCTCTTCGAAGGGAACAACATTGTATTCATATTTGTCCTTTTCCACTCTGAAGAATCTGAAATGATTAGCATCAACTGGGGCATTTTCACAACTTAATAAATTCTGATATGGATATATTGGCCCATTGGTCTCATCAAGATTGTTTTGGTTAGGCTTTGCCAGGTTAATTCTGAAGGCTGTTTTCTTTAGAGCTGGATCTTCGTGGTCTGAGCGCTGATAGTCCATTTTATCTAGATATGGCTGAGACACTCCTATGATGTTAGGATTCATCTTAGGGGAGGAGGGAGCTGCCTCAAGTTCTTCCCCACCCATCATTGCAGTGACATAAGCTGTGTAAGCATCGGGCCTCTGGGCATCACAAAATGCTGGTAAACAAGCTCCATTAGAACCAGTGATGACACTGTCAAAGCGACCCCATGCCCTAGGATTAGATGAATAACCAGGCTTGGGTTCCAAGTTTATGAGGCTGATCACGACACCTTCAAGCTGTTCACTAGGAAGGAACTTATCACTCATGTAGGCACGAACTTTGACATAGCAGCGTCTGTTTTCAGGCACATCTAAATTGAAAAGTCTACGTTCTCTGATTTCCATGTTCCCTATAAGAAAGGTTCGCTCTTCTCGTTTGCTCCTCCCATGACCACTAGAAGTCGTGGTATAGAAGTCACTCTCTTCCTCCCAGACTCCTGTCTCTGGGTTCAAAGACCACAGTTTCATTTTGGGAATGTGCTCCTGCATTTTGACGTGCTGTGTGTCAAGAAGGACTTGAACTTCTCCAGCTCCAAGTACCTCCTTGTTGGTCTCATCTCTGAAGTCCACAGAGAACATGCCATAAGTCCTCAAGGGGAGCATGTCACCTTCGTCATCTACAAAGTTTAGGTCACCAGGGGTTGCAGCCGCCATAGTGATATTTCTGGGGTCGATAAATGTGACACTGGCTCTCACAGTCCCCTCATAGATTTCTCCATTGTCCTTATGGAATGAATTGGGAGGAATGACCAACTGACCGATAGGGTCCTCCCCTTTCATTTCTCCCAGGTTGATAGAGTTGGTCTCTCCTGCGTTGATGTTTATTGGTGTCTGCTTCCTCATTACCTTCACATCATGGTAGATGGAGCCACCCTTTTTGTCAAAGACAAACACCTTAGGAGTGTCAAGAAACTTCTCAGTAGGGTCAACAAAATTAACTACTAATCTCTGTGTATCTGGAGTAATTTGTAATGTGAAGTCTCCTTGGTATCCAGTGGTGCCCTTTCTTTCTTTACCAATGTAAATGTGTCCAAAACGCAAAGGTTCATTATTGTCAGCTGTGACCACTCTGCCACGAACCAGAACATTTGGCTGCACACATCTCTGACAGCCACACTGGGTCACAGCCCGGATTGGAAGGCTGTAGCTCCCGCAGTCAATGATTCGACTTTCCATACTATGAACACCACAGCAGAATCCACCTCCATCTCTGCAGCGCATATCATAGTCTAAGGAGCCAGCGCATTGGTTGTGAGGGCAGCGTCCAGCATTGTAGTGCTTGGAGTTAGTCCCAGGTTGAACACAATCAGTTGGCAGTCTGATAAGGTGCATCTCAGGGGTGGAATTGCATGCCGGTGTTCCCTTGGCTGTGAATTAGACAGTTACTTACATTAGGTTACTTTTGCTAGACAAAGATTTTTCTGTCTGCTGTTTTTCGACACTGAAACAAACACACATGTACATCATGTATTTTTACACATATCGGTCCTTATTCCTGAAAATTACATTACAAAAAGCCACAATTTTGTTTTTATAGTAATGTAAATCCTATTATTGTTGTGATGTAATGTACACTGCCCATCCAAAACACCTGAATTCACAATTTGAGTCTGATGAATCCTAACATTGTCATCTTGGCATATGCCTTTGCCATCAGGGAATGGACAAAATAATCTGGTCATTCAGTATATTCAGGTAGTCAGGTGACCTTTTTCTTTGGGCACATAATGTTGCTGAACCTAGACCTGACCAAATGCAGCAACCTCGAATGCCCCCACAGATTTGTACGGTGCGATGTGTATCACTCTGGAACATTGTAAATCGGACTCATAATCCCACATGATCTTATTCCATTGGATAGTTGTTAACCCAATTTATCTTACCTATGTGCGTAGTTAAATCCAGGTGGTGACTTTTTTTTTGGATGGGCAGTGTATTCAAGTATCCTTTTTAATCTTGCCTATCTCAAAAGTACGTAACAATTGAAGACACATGGAGCAGTGTGATGCCTATGAAATGTTATTACTTTATTTCTGATAGCTTAACCAAAAGAGCTTTAAGTTTCCTCTGACAAAAATGGTCTCATTTTGAATCATCTCACTGAACCCAATCTTAGTATGGGGCAGAACCAAATTAAGCATCTGCATAATGTAAAATGTGAAAGGAAAATGCTGAAAGTGTTGAAATGTTTGTTATGCTACCCTGAGCAGCAGGTGTTGTCCTGCACACATGCAGAATCTCCGGCCATAATGACTTTTGGAGTGGAGGGATTTGTGAGCAGGCTGAGATAGATTGCTTTAGCACTCTTCCATGAAAACCCTATTTGTTAATCTGTGTCTTAGCTAACAAGCACCTGGAGGATATAAGCAATGTGTAGCTCACCCACACGGATGTGGAAATGAATACTGACGCTCAGAGAAAAAAGGAACAGGATTTATTGACAGTCTTGGGTTTCACATCAACACTGAACGTTTTAGAGTTTTACAGTGTCCAGAGCCATCTTGCACAATGAAGAATCCCTCTTTAGAAAGCCATAGCTTCAACCAATATAAACAAAATAAAAATGTGCGGCCAGCTTGCTGATATTTTTATTTTCCAGTTCTCTGTGGAAAGCAAAGTTTGCTTTCTGTCTGTGCCAGTTGTGGCAAAACTTTGAAGTTTTAAATCATTTTAATTCATGAATATGGCCGATGAATAACTTTAGTTTAATGGTGCCATTCCACTTAATGTGTCTATTCAATTGCGGTTGTTTACTTTTTATCAGTGGTTTTGCTTGAATCCATCGAGGATTCTGATTAAATACGTCACTGTCAAATGCACTGGGACAGCAGCCATACTGAGCTAAACTGTAATCCCTATGTGCTGCTTTCTATCATCACATTAAATCATTTTATTTTATGGTTGATGATGAAGAATTAGAGTTTCACTGTGCCATTTATTGCTTTTTGACTCAGACTCTGAAATTAGTTTTTAGCATCTAAATAACCAACTTTTGTGAAGTTAATTTCAACTTTTTCAGTGTTCAATTATACATACCAATCACGGTGAGGGAGGCTGGAGAGGACTTAATGCTGCCTGCGGGGCTGCTGGTTTTGCAGTAGTACTGTCCTGACTGCTCCAGCTTTAGGTCCCGCAACACTAGGTCCTCTTCATACTTGTACACCTTCCTGTCAAGCAGCGTTCCATTGTGGTACCTTGAAAAATAGTTGAAAAATAACAATGTATTAAACAATTTCACTTGTGGTTTCATTAGTGTCACACTCTCTCACTGGCTCACTCACAAACCCACCCTTTTGCTACTTGTCAAGCATCAAACAGGCTGATCCATTTGTTCTACATTATGTTAATCAGCAGATCAACTATGGTGAACGGAAATAATGGAGCAGTTAGCAGCTAAAGACAAATATTTCTTTTAAAACGGATCACCAAAAAACAGCAATACATTATTCATTAATACTGCTTTTATCATTTAATAAGTGAAATGTTCTTATTCATATATATATATATATATATAATTTCACCATGTGGAAAAGTAATCACTCAGGTTCTAGCTTTATGTGGGTGTAATATTATGATTAACAATGCATGAACACTGGTAATCATCTCACCAGTAGTATTTGTCCGGTGTTGGTGAGCCCGTTGCCTTGCAGCACAACAGCACTCGCCCCCCTTCATAACGCACTTTGTCCTCTGGGTGTTTGACAATGTACGGCTTTTCTGTGGAAGGCAGAAAGGAGCAAATCCTCAACACCTTACTCTGACTGTAAATGGTGCCGCTGAGTATTGAGGCCCCCATAAACTTTAGCTGAACATCACAATTTAATTCTATCTGGATTTTCTGCGTATGAGAAATATTGTTATTGTTTCGAAAGCAGCACAGGTCTGTTTTCATTTGGTTTCCATGCAACCAAGAAACTAAGTGCTCCAGACTGTAAAGCCTTATAATAAGACGAGTTAACGATAATAATAATGTGAATATGATTGGAAGATTTTTTTTAGCTCTGAGGAACAACAGTAATGAGAACCAGGATTCATTTCTTATAATAATAGCACATCTGACAATAAGATCACCATATTTTAAAGCTGGATGTTTTCTTATCAGTACTTACCAGCTGATTTAAGGACAGCACGTACCCAGGACAGCCCCGTAGTGTTACTGGAGGTGGGGACAGTGATAGGGGAAAACTTCTCCTTCCTGATGAAGATCAACGTTGAGCTGGACGAGCACACACCTGTGAGTTTGAACTGTCCTTTGGTATCTGTGTAGACAGGGATCACCTTGGGCTGGCTAGCCAGTCCCACCCAGGCTCCCACTACAGGAACACCAGTCACACTTTGGACTTCTCCATGCACGACATGGCCTTCACACACACAGCGGCTGCAGTCCTCACTGGGACGACCCTCGGTGCACACACGCTGACATTTGGCTATTGGGAACAAGAAACGTGACCACAGGCTAATAATGCTCCATAATAATGAAAGATACAATGACTTTTTATACCTGGGCACAAAGTCCTCCCACACTTCTGCATCTCAACAGGCCGTCCAGCACACTCCACTGTCGGTGAGGTTCTCACGCATGTCCGCCTCCTAACCCTACGTCCTCCACCACAAGTCACTGAACACATCCCCCACTGACCCCATGGACTCCACTTGGCTGAGCACACGCGACAGGAAATATGTTAGTTTTTAATTAACAATTTTACACATGCTAATATCTGACAAATACAAGTTTCTATTGGATCACAGTAACTGGACTTCCTTTTTGTTAGGTAGAACAACACCACTCATCCAAGTAGCTTCCTCAGACTCAAGACTTTGTCCTTTGTTTCAGATTTCATATGTGATTCCCTTTCACTGTCCTGGTTTAGGTGTTGGTAAATCTGACCTGTGCATGGAGCAGTGGAGCACTCCCTCCTCTCTGAATGGTGCCCCTGGCATGCTGGTACCAACAGAAGAGGCATGGGCTGAGTGCTGACACATTTCCTGTGGCGGACCTGGACACCAACATCATTACAAAGTGTGGTTGAACAGGGACCCCAGTCGCTCCAGTCAGTCCAGAAGCTCTGCACTGAACACACAAATTAAAGAACGTGTGACATCCTGAGCAAAGCTGGTGCTATTTGCTGCTTTTGGCAGGAACAAGCAAGTTATTTAACATGGCAGACTGTAAACTGAAAAACAGCTGAGATACAGTAACTGCTAACTGAGTAACTAACTGTTGCCATTGCTTATAAGCATTTGAAATATGTATTCTTGTAATGACTAAATGTTCATATCTGTGAAGTGACAGCTGTCATCAGAGCTACCTGGGGGACACTGAAAGCGGACATGGTAGTTAGAGCACACACGGCCATAGGGTTGTTCCTTGTTAATGCACCAGAAGCCTTTCTCCAGACTGGAATGGACAACTTCCCCTGTCTCTGATGCCGCCACCCAGTCTGTAGTGCGAGCTTCCATGGCTGTCGGGCGTGCACAAACTCTCTCCCTGTAATAAAAACGGATCGCTTCCAGGCGCTCATAGTCTCCATTCCCCCCAGGGTGGTCAATGTTGAACCAAGATGTCCACTCTGTCACTCCTGGAGGCACAGGGAAGGAGACGTGGATGAAAACCAAAGAAATAGGGGGTTAGAAGAAAAAGGGGAATACAAGTCATAACCAAGAAAAACAGCAGGGATAGCTTCACTTCCAAAGAAGGTAGTACTACTGCCATTTAAAATTGACCTCTGAACTCCAGGAAACTCAGCATTGTCAGGTTCTTTCCAAACCCCTTTGGCTCGACAGATGAGGCATATTATGTAGTTTCTTTTTAGTCTGCTCCACATTCTGAATCTTGAATATTTACTTGAAGAAAACATGAGTAATCAAATATAGAGAGAATGCATTAGCAAATTACTGACAGAGTATTTTTCATTCACATAATAGTGCATTACTTCTCTGTAGTAAAACACCGGTGCTCTTTGTTCTGTACATTCGAAGAATAACCTTGGATCACTTAATTATAATTTTCATTGTCTGAGGCTCTTGTTTTACAACTACAATTATAAGGGCTTTGGGGGATTATATTTCCTTTTGTGTATTCACAGTGTACAGTGTGTTTGCAGTAATGACATCCTATGAATGGTGGTCATGGCCAGTAGTCATGTGATCATTAATTGTGGCTACTCAGTACCATTACTGCCTATAGCTCCAGGTGTTTATACAGTCAAACTACAACAACTGACTTCATGTTGAGCTCCAGAAAAGAATCTCTCTGTTGGATTTGGTACCTGTTGTTTGTGCATCCATGAACGTGTTGTGGGCCACTCTCTTGTTCCTGTAAGACTGGCTCCTGGTCCTCACAGATCCTGCAAACAAGAGAAACATCTGAGTCTGAAACACAATGCAATGCAAGCCCTTTCTTTATACATTTCTTTCTGTTTAATTGATTTAAAATTTTTGTAAAATATATTTTCATAAGAATGCCAGCAGTAATTTATTTATGGTTTTGTTGTTCTTATATTATGTCAAATGTTCACAAGTGTGCTGCCAGAGGTGTACATGCCATAGCATTGAGGACGATTGACATCAACCGCATCATTTCTTTCAGTCTTTGTGAGGCCAAACCTGACAGTTGCATGTTAAATTAATGCTCTTTAGTTCATGTGTAAAACAAATTGTAAATAATCACACAATATATCTTGTTTAACTCTGCATGATTAAATCTATCTGCTAATATTTTGACGGGATGATTTTGGTACGATGGAAGTCTTGGAAAGTTTAGTCACATATTATCAATTGCTGTGTTTTCAGTTGACTACCAAGGTGATGCTAGTGCATGAACTCTAATCATGCTCTTGTATTGTTGTTTTTAAGGAATTGTGCGGGTCTTTAATTGACCTGTTACTTTGCTTCACAGTGTCCTAAATTGTACACTTTCTGGGATTCCCACATCAAGCTATTGTGACTGTTCTGGACTTTAAGCATCTTGTAAAGTTCGTATATATCGTTGGGTAAGTCTGAGGGTCTTTGGATGTTCAGTGTGAACTATTTTGGTTTTGAAAAATGCCAAAAATTCTCTCTTCCTCTTTTCTGTCTCTGTGCTGATCCTGCTGCTTCAGCGACAATACACCACACCCACTCCTCATCTTATCTGTGGAACATCCTCTCCATCCATCATTTCCCCCGTGCTTTTTGTCATATGTCTTTTCATCCTTCAGCTTATTGTCCTCCCCCTCCGCTTGTCCTCCTCCCATCCTCCCATCCTCCCTTCCCTTGATCCATTAGCAAGCAGCTGCTGTTGAGGATGTTAATCAAATTCCAGCTGAGATAAATCAGTTCATGCAGAGTCATATGTTAACCAGCAGCCGTGCCAGAAAAGTTCGCTTTGACTTGCTCCATTACTTCTCACACAGCGTATACATATTGATGCAGCCTTTTTCTTCCTTTCTTTCTTTTTTTTTTTTTTGCTGTTTTATCTTTTTATCTTTTATCTTCTCTGGTATCACTGAGTCATTTTGCTACACATAATAACACAATAGTGATATTGTGTAGTGATAGTGTAAGATGAGAGCACTTGTTGGTTTATTAGAATAAGAACGACCTGGGTTCATTGTAAAATTGGCTGCTTGACTTATTAAACAGGCACATTGACGTGTTTTCTCTTGTGCTTTTGAAGTATAATGATACATTTTCCTGAAGTTTTTATGTTTTTCAGTTATTTGCTTGACATTTCGTCTTGTTTCACTTGGACTGCGTGGAAAAAATAAATGTCATGGTCCGAAACAATGAGCAGCTTATGCAGCCTGGGTCTGTGTGTGCACGTGTGTGTATAATATGTGCAAGAACTTAGCACTTTCTGAGAGACGCTGCTGAGTTTATGAGCAGAGACCCCGCGCACAGAGGCCTGTATCGATCCTAGTCCCTGCTGCTTTTATGGCTCACTTCAAGTCTTTATTGTCATGCCAGCACATTTCTTTTTCAACCCTTTGCGTTTCTGATAGATTTTGCAAAAAGAAGCCTGGTGACCGAACAGAACAAAGATCTACTGTGCAAAAGTGTATTACATAAGTAAAGCAGACAGTCAGCTGAGCTTCATGGTTGTTGTTTTTTTTTTTTTTTTTATCATGCCCCTGGCTTACAAAGAAAATTGATAGGTTTCCATATCAGCTTTGTCTTTCTGATATCCTGGAATGGCTGTATAAACAGAAGCAAATGCTTTCACACTGATCTGCTGAGCAGATGTGACTGCCTGCAGCTCTAGCTGATGAAATCAAATAGTTTTACCACAATTATTTTCCACAATATGATGCCTGTGCTGATTACATTTTAAAAGCAACTGACAAAAATATTTCCTCCTAATGGGCGCAATATCTTCGTTAATATGACTTTAATTTGGTGGTAAAACTGCAACAGTTTATCACCTAGATTGTCTGTTTTTTTGCACATAGCAATGGCTTCCAGGCTCCATTTTTTTGTTTCACTTAATTACCATTTGGTTCCAAACCGGTGGCAAACTTGTTACTTTTCCTACCCTGAAGTAAAACGATCCATTTTGGAAGAAATCATAAAGCACTTTCTGTGCTCTCGTTACGTAACTTTTCGCTCACACCAAAACAAGGGAAATTCACAACCGAACCATCTGGCTCCCGAGTATCATTTCAAGATGTTTGATAATGAAACCTAAACAGCAAAAGATTCTCAGAGTTTTATGGGGTGACTAATGGTTTTAGAGAGTTAAATAGAGGAAACTCAGATTAGCTGCAGCAGAATCATGAGGTAGTGACCTCAGTAGTGGCAGGTATGGACTGGCCTGGCTCCCGCTGCAGCCTCACAGAGCTTATTGTGCTTTTTGAGTGTTAACACTTTATGAATTTTAAAAGACGTGACATTTTATAGGGGTACTGCTAAATGTGGCTGGTATGTGAGTGAACGTACCTCATCGAGAAGCATGTAACAGCCATTTTTTAAGGCAAAGGAAGCAAGGTTAGAACTTATGATTCAGAAGTGCCCCAACAGTACAGTAGATCTTGTTTGTTCTGTGCTTTAATGGAATCAACAAGTTATCAAAATTAAACACTAACTGCTCATTAGCAGGACATTTTTCAGTGCCTTTTAAAACTCATACAAAAGTCTTAAAGTAATATTTCTATCATATGGCAAAACTGTTTTAGTTTCAGTTAGACACAAAAATGACTAGGTAAGGTTTAAGAAGAGACAACTGGATTGACGTGCACAATCAAGTTACAATAAGTCCTCTAGTGGTCACAGGTAGTAATTGGAGAAGTTAGGTGATGGTGTAATAAGTTGAGTGATAAGTTCAGTTAAGGAGGCGTGCAGGCTGGATGATGGGTCATTGATACTATGTCTGTCTTCTCACCAAGAAAAATATTATTTTGTGTCTGAACAGGAAATATTTCCGTTTAGAGGACCTAAAAGTATTTTGGTGTTGGTTTCCTGCCGTGACACGGCTGTGGTTACACAACATTAGGGAGGTCAAGAAACGACGCAGACTTGAAGTTCAAAACAGGATTCGAACAGCTTTCCAATCAACACATTTTGATGGAACAAATTATGTTTTCTTGCTAAATGTTATTGATATGTACAGTATCAATATCTTTTCGACTTATTTATTGTCACCACATCCTCATTTTGTTATTATAGTACGTAATCCAGTTGCAATAACATTTCCTAGCAAAAATATGCTTGTGAATGCAATTTATTTGTATAGAAACATAACTTTTAGGAGGGAGGAATGGAGATATACTAGTGTGCTTAGTCATTTTAATGTAAATAAACAATATGTAATTAGTGCTAACACTGTTAGCCTGGTCTGTGTGGGTTAAGTTTTGGATTTGCAACACTAAAGATACAAAGAATAGGGGCCCCCGCAGCTTCACTGTGACTCTCATAAACCATGGACAAGATAATAACATCCATTAGTACCTTATCCAGCACCAATATAGTTGCATCTGTTCCCTGATAACCATACATTTCCACATATAGTCATATGGAAAGTACCTGAATATAGACAACTTCATCCATATAATCCTTCCCTTACTGAGTCTGTTGAGACAACTGCACGTCTTATTTTAGAGGGTTGTCTGAGATTTAACAATGCCGCTGTATTTACAGCGAGGCTGCACAGAGGCAAATCTTCTATTAATAATCACCAGCGCCTTTGCAACCGACAGCCTCTCTCTGTTTCATTTACTGAGTGGGAGTTATGTTATGCTTTCGCCAGAATCTAATAAAAACCTGCCACAGTAAGAAAAAGGGAGTGAAACGGAGGACTTTATGAAGTTGAACCCAGAATGGTTGCAACCGGTGCGTTGCGCCAGATGTATATTGGCAGGGAGACGGGGCTCAAATAGAAGGTCTGGATCCTGTTTATAATCGTCCAGATCTCTACAAGAAAGCCATGTGAAAACACCAACCCCCGTTCCTGTGTTATGTAACCTATTGGACAAAGTTAAGTTGAAAGAATGAGATTATATTTGTCAGTGTTGCTCAGATCTGTATAAACTTAGCTTAATCTGAGGCGTTTCACTTACGAATTCAAGAATGCGAGTGTATGTATTTGTGTGTGTGGGCTTGTATGTGATGATCTGTTTGCCATGTCATATGGAAGCTGTTTATGTGTTTGGCTCGCTTTTTAGCTGAGGTGTGTGCGGTTTCAGCAGAGTCTGCTCTTTCTCTTCGCATCCATGTCTCACTTTACTCCAAAATTCCTTCTTTTCAAAAATCCAAGTCTGATCTCTAAAACATCTGCAGCTCATTAGAAATCAGCATTTTTTGTCCCTGACATTAACTAAGGATGGAAATCAACCACATGATTTAGGGATTTACCAAAGCAAAGCGTGGTTTTGTGTTTTTGGTTAGTGTTGAATTTGTGCATTAAAACATTTGGACGTCCTCGCTTGAACCTCTGCACCTGTGCGCAGGTACGGAGCCAGCAGCCCAATTGAAAGCAGCTGATTAGTGCTGCACAAAATAACAACTTGGCACATACATGTATGCATGTAGATATGAATATACAGAGAGGATAAAAGGAAAGGAAAGGTTGTCATTAATGTGAATTTGCGCCTTTTCCTTTGATCCATTGTAATCTCTGCCTCAGTCATTAAAGTCAGGCTGCCAGACAGCTTTGTGTTTGGAGTAGACAGTGGTCAGCATCTGGAGAACTAGCCTCTGTGTCTGGCTCATAATGGCCCTTCGTCTGCTCACATACACATCTAGCTTTGCATGAAAATGATTGAACTAAGAGAAGTAGAGTAGAGGAAACTAATAGCAAACCAAACGTTAGGTTGACCAGGTTACTGGAGCTGCAGGTTTAACCTATGCTAGGAGGTTGCACTGCCCTCTGCATTGTAGTGGGCATTCAGAAACAGCTGCCACCTTCAAACAGGAAAAACGGCTCATAAATCCGTAAACTGGTGTACGGAGAGAGTGATGGAGAGCAAGGCAAGAACATCTGACGGGGCAGGACAGAGAGAAATTGATGGACAGGAGCAAAGGTGCAAAGGAGAGACAGAAGGGAGCAAGGTGGGAAAAGTATTTGTGAGGAAATACCTGAGGGAGATGAAGATTGGAAACAAAAGGCGAACAGATGAAGACAAATGGACAGATGGAGACGCGCTGCTAATACTGTAGCGGTGGACTGATTGCAGTGAGAGGGAGTCGAGAGGGCCATCAAACAGGAAAAAGGAAAGAGTGACATGCTGACCAAGCTGACGGGGGAAAAGAAGACGGTAAAGTCATTTTACCTGTGCTACTTATCCCCCTTTTTATTCCATTTTCTCATTTAGCCAAGCACATGCCCAGCAGGTGGGAAAGTGGGTCACTCGTTTTGTGAATATTGCTTCTTGTTTCCAAGGTGACTGAGTTTATATCTTTAGGGGCCGTTGGCACAGCGTTTAAGGGGGAAATGAGGACAAAATGCACCACCGTGCTGCAAGATGTGGACGCACTGCTGAGGGAGCACGGCACACGGTGTAAAATGTTATCAACCATTATGAGGTTCACACAGCTTTTAGAGGGCGTCAGTCTGAGCCCTTTGCACCAAAATGTTTTCTTTTTACATATTCATCAGTAAGTCCAACAAAATATGGAGCCTATTAAAGTGTATTAAAGTGTACGCCGCCTCATTTTCTTTGAAAAAAAAAATAATAGGTAGCAGCTGTGAAATAGTCAGAAGTGACAGCTTTGGAAAAAGTGCTGCTTCAGTCTGATGTCATTCAGGAAGAGTGTTAAGGTTTCAAAGGATGATAAGAGTGAAACTTCGTGGGAAGAACTTCTATTCTGGTAGAGACAGTACCTCCATCTTTGAGTCTGCCACAGTAAACTGTGACTTAAACTGAGAATCTGCTTTATTGTCAGATCAGAAAAGTCAGCGGAGCACTGTATGGCTGCTGTGAGTCTACAAAGACAGGCTACTGTCCTGCAGCTTGTGACACCACAGTCTTTGAGCATCAGCAGCTCTTTTTTTAATGTCATTTTTAAAATTAAACTGCAGGAAGAAAGAACACAACAAAGATTTCACTGTACACAACCTCCTGCTCCGAACTTGCACACATGCTTGATCATCAGCCTGGTGGCGAAACTTCCCGGCCACATTAGAGATTAGGAAGCAGCGTACCGGGGTGGTCTATAAAATAACACCCACAAACACAGTCACACACTCCCTCACAGTATCATATGACCTCACTACCTGATATTTCTCTGGAGTCCTCAACCAACGCTGCAATGCCTGATATCCCCAGGGAAATGCCGTCAGCTTGGAGAACTAGAGTAGTGTCAGTTTTAGTTCACATGATGTATGAGCAGTCACACAGTGGCCCTCTGTTCTTACAGTAGGCGATTACAGCAAATGACAATAAAAAAAAAGTCAAACTCTAATTTAAATTAAATTGGCGGTCTGCGAGGCGCTGAAAACTCTATGTTTATAGCAATTTACAGTGAATGGGTTCTGGCATTATTTGTTTAAACAGTAATAGAACAGTTGAATCATCAGTCTTCACTTACCTTGGCCCAGAGCCAGGACGGACAGCAGGAGTGCCACCTTATATAATTCCAACATGATGCCACGATTTGAATCGCTCAGTTTTTTTCTTTCTGTTTTTTTTTTTTTTTTTTTTTACGGCAATGACATAAACTCAGCTTTCAGAGCGTGACCGGCTCAGCCTCTCAGGTGTGAGTGATGCGGCCGGTCAAGCAAAGCCCCGGCGGCGCTGCTGCTTCTCCTGTGAGTTGAGTTGCCGAGCTGGAGACAGGAGCTCAAGAGCATTTTTAAAGAAGGGGCATCAAGGGAACACGCCAATCCAGCCCCTCTCTGCTCACCATTGGCCAGTGAGATGTAACATCTGGGTCCCCCATATCGCCTTCCAAAAAAGGTGAGGGTATGGTGGGGGTAGAGAGGAGAGAGAGACACTCATAGAGAAAGAGAGAGTGAGGGAGAGAGTGTGTGTGTGTGTGTGTGTTGGAGGGGTGGGGGGGTGCTCAGAGGGTATTTCTTTGTTTTTCCAAACTGCTTTAGTGCAGTTTTATCCACAGAGCAGGTGTGACTCCATCCCTAAATATGTCTGACATATATTCTGATCATTCATTACAACAAGTCAAGTGAACAACTTTATTAGTGTTTTACATTTGGCAGATGATCCAAAGCGACTTACAGGTGAGGTGCAAGGGCAGGCAGGGTAAGCGTAAGCAGGTAAGGCCACAGCCAGGGTTTCAAACCTCAGTCTCCCACATGGAGATCGGTGATCTTATCACCACACCATCGAGCCTCTTTGTGACACTTCCGATCATCTTCTGTAAAATGACGTCCCTCAGCAGCCCCCCATGCGTCTTTGTCAGCCCAACTCACTGTATCTGTCTCCCAAACAGACACGGGACAAAGCCAGATGCTGCTCTCCCATCCGTTTTCAACTTCTGTTTCAATTTTGTGACTATTTAACAGTCGCTGATTGCAGGCCAGCGCGCTGCCAAAGAGAGGAAATGGCGTCATATGGCATGTCATTCAGGAAAAACTCCTCAGAATGCAGACACGAGACGTGCTTATGAGGTGCAATGTACTCTGGCTTGTTTGCAGCGTGTGAATTGTTGCTATTTGCACTTGTAAAATCCCTGGGAAATAAAACACTACGTACTTTCAGCTCTTTTAAACATGCCTTTAAACAGCACTGTGTTCTATAGTAGTACAGTTAAGTTTTATACTTTAGGTACATTCAGGTTTAAAGTATTTTGCTGATATTACTTCTCCTTTTTATTTGCAAGGCTTGTAACACAGTAACTTTGTGTACAGAGTGCTTCTTTCACTTTATTCCTCACCTTATCATGATGAAAAATGTTGTAATTACAATTCTGCATAGGAAGACCATAAGATCTGCTTTGTTCTCAATAAGCTAAATAAGTTTAATAAACTATCCATGAACCGACCTGCCGACTGTGACACAGTGCACTGACGGTGTGAGGAATAATGGTGTGCAAATGTGTGATCAGTAATTGAAGATGTTTTTATTACTTGTTTATACGCTTTTATTATATTAATATTTGAGTCTGTCAAGTGAGAGGACATTTAGCAGTAGATGTAAATAGCCCACCACCAGGCTCTACCTATAAACATCACTTTGATTTTACAATATATTTAAACATAGAGAATAGATAACCACATTTTTGTGTATTATTCAGTTTAAGGACCAGATGAATCTTTCTGCCTCGCTCCTGCTCTCATTAGATGTTTGGACTGATTTTGTTGTCCATGTAAAACTATCTCTGACTGCACATTACGAGTGCTGCCGTCGCCTATAATTGTTCTAATTCTCGGGGCGAGCTCAACTCCCCAGATCATTACTTAACGACACTCGTGAAAAGCACAAGGGACAAAGTGGTGACAAGTCATTGTTTCCTGACAGAGATTGGACAGCCATGAAAGACAGGACCACTGTGCGCTTGGACATATTTCTTCAACTCTCGTCAGTTCGCCTCTGACAGATTTAATACCGTGAGTGAAAGAACGGATCAACATTCCTTTTCAATTACTTTCTGCGCCCACTCACACGTCTGCACACACACACACACACACACACACACACACTGGGCATTAGTGCATTGGTATTCACAAGAAGCTCCTGTGCTTCTTATAAATACACATGACCTCATCCATAAACAGAAAAGCGGCCTCGTTTAGTCTTTGAAACCTGCGGTCTTCAGTTCAGCATCGAGGGAGCTTCCTTCACAGCTGATTATAGCCTCATAACACCTGTTCATGTCTTCCATCACCGGCTCATCTAAGAAGCACTACCCTAATTGCAGGTGACGCACATATAACACGGCTTGGTGGGTTAGTGACTATCATTTGTTCAAGACCTTTTTTTGAACCTTGAGCAAGAAAAACACCACAAAGGAAAATTGTACACGAGCTTTGAAGATCAATAAATTAAGACATAGTCTTTAGTCTGGTAGCATCTATGTGCACAAGAGATTGTTAGTCTTGTTTCTGTGGTTAGTTATTTTATAGTCATCTTATTCACTGTTAAAATGCAACAGCATTTCTCATTTCAGCTAATAAGGGCACATGTCCCACCACTGTTCATATCTCTGCACTGGCTTGCAGCGTCTGCCCTCATCAAAGCGCTGACATTTGTCGACAGAGTGATTAACTCAAGAGTTCCCCTTTGTACACGAACGCCCTCCTCCAGGTCCACGATCCCTCTCACCCACTGTGCGTTGTCAAGGAAAAGGTGGCTGGTGGTCCCTACACCACAAAGCACCGTGATGGAACAAACTGCCCAACTCTGCAGTTGAAGATTGAGTTGCTTTGTACCTCAGTGACGTACCCCATATGCCAAATGACTACATGTAAATACTGTATAATGATCAGTGCAGCTTTAAGGAAAACAAAACACCTGGAAGTGAACTGTCCTTATGGAACTTATTTATTGGATAACAAGAACTGTCTGGGCTTTTTGTAACAGTTAAGGAGGTACCAGAAACAAAAGTAATGCAGAAGTGCAGGTTGACCAAAGAAACAAAAAACACATGAACAGAAAATGTAAAATCTTCTACTTACACCAACTCAGTTCAGCAGCACGCTCCATGGAGAAAGGTAAACATAAACCCTATAGTGCATCAAAACATTAACAAAAAAAAGAGATAAAATTCCAGTAGCTGGCATCATAGAAAATCTGTGGATGGGAAAAAACCATATCTTTTGCAAACTAATCAGAAAACAGTGTAATGCTACAGCTTTCACAAGTAGACTGACACAAAAAGTCCTCATGCCATTTCCTAAAAAGACATGACTCAAACTACAGTTTCTAAATATTATCCTTCTACCGTAGCTCAACAGTAGACTTGGCTAAGGTGTCGCCTGTTCTACACAACGGAGATGTTAACATCGAATCACATTAACAATCTATAAAATGCAAAACAAAAGAAGAGATTAACCATAGGTTCTTCAAAATGAGGAGCGGCCACACTGGCTCTTATGTTTCCCATGTGTTACAGTTCTATGAGACAGTCTGTGCCAGGGTAGTCTGGGAGGTTAAGCTCGTATTTTTTCTGGATGTCATAGGGCAGGAAGCGTCCGGCCAAGAAATGCTTGCCTGAGAAACTCATGGCACACTTCTTTGGTGCTGTAAGTGAGATAAGAACGTCTGGGTTGATCCCGTCCTGACTTGGTTCTTCTACATCCCAACCTGAAGAAGATAGAAAGAGGCATTTGAGGAGCGCACCATTGTGGTAATTGTACGTCTGTTGTGCTCACACGTAGTATATTTAGTGTGTGATGAGCTCACACCGCACTGACTGTAGCAAAAGATTTATCCTCCATGTGGGCCTCCAGACTTGGAAACCTCCTGCCTGGGAGCCAGGACTTGTAAGAAGCTGCCCAGAGGCTCATTAATCATGTTGTGTTTCTGAGCTTCCAGCGTTATATACAGTTTGTGAGAGCACTTACCTGAAGGCACATCCACACTGGCAATGGGGATCTTGACTTGTTTCAGGGTGGCCAGAATACCAGGGTACGGCTCCTTGATGTTGGTACAGTCTGCCTCTGGACCCAGCATGGCGTCAATCACTAAGTTGTAGGCATCGTTTATGAGCTGCACCTGAACAGAACACAAGTCAAATATACATTTTCAAACTGTGACACAGGGCCACGAGGAGAGATTTATCAATTTTAAGGGGTCACAAACCAAAAAGGAAAGCAATCACTGTGCTAAATTAGAGGACTGTGTCATTCTGTTGACATGCTTACCTCTGTGGGGAGATAGGACAGGAAAGGGATGTCCATCTTCTCACACTGAACTGTGAAATCCTGATGTAGACTGTGAGAGGAGCGTTTAGGGTGGTAGATGGTCGGCTCGTATTCCTGTATCAGATGAGACATAAAAAAAAAACAACAGAGAAGAAGAGGAGAGGGACACAAAGGAGGAGAGAAAAATACAAAAATAGGAAACGGTTACATAATATCAACACTACAGCCAGGGATTTCAACCATCACTGACATGACTGAGTGTGGACGATGCATCAATGTAAATTTGGCCTGCAGTCCACGACGAGTTAAAATACCGTTGACCAGTGAGCGAACGTTGTGGTTTTTATAGTCTGCTTCCTGAATGAATACTTCCCTTATAAACTGAAAGTTGAGAAGAGTAGAAATCCAGACAGCCGTAGTCTGTGAGGTTTGTGATGCTCAGCAGGAAGCACCTGTGATCCAAGACCTTTACTAAATAATAAATCTTAAATCCTGACTCCCATTCTCAGTGTTTGACAGTGAGTGTTTGTATGTTTGGGTTTGTAAAAGGTTATATATATATATGTGTGTGTGTATTTTATTTAGCCACAGTATGACTCATCTGACTTTAGTTATCTGTCTCTAAAGGGATTGGGGTGGAAATAATTTAGTTTGTACTGTGGTCACAGCACCGACGGGCTGAGAGAACATTGCTCCCGTCCAGTGCAATGTATTTATTCAAACCCTGGACAATCTACAGATCCAGAGGTTTCAATTGGACAATTACTGAGGAACAAAATAGTCTGTGCATACTTGTTTCTGGAAAGAGATTTACTGCTTGTAGCACTGTGAGTTACAAGCAAATAAACACAAATATAACTGCTGCTGCCTTAGTTATGTATAGAAACAAGGTGTTTTCAAGTGACTGAAGTGTCACAAAGCTCGACTCACTGGAGATGATGCCAGGTGAATCAGGACTTTGACAATAGAAATCAAAACGTGTCTGTGGTTTACAAGCTCACAGGCACTTAACAAAGTGACCTAATTATGCTAATAGAAAGTCAGCATTACACGTCATTCACAATGCATAATACATAAATATGTCAAAATAAAAGCTAAACTACACTGTAGAAGGCTTACTAGTGAGGGGATAACTCATTATCTGACTGAATAAGACCATTAAGAAAACATTCTACCTGTTCTCTTGTTTGTCTCTTTGTTAATAAGTTCAAATACTACAAGATCCATATCCATTTCCAGGGTGTTATTGTAATGCAAACATTATAATGTCCTGTGATGCACATCGTTTAATTCTGAATCTGAATAATTGGTGAGGTGTTAAACAGTGAAAGAATATACAGATTTCTTTCTTCCTTCCTCAAATGGCTGTAAATATCTAGCAGGTAAACTGCCCTCACCTGTGTGTGTACCGCCATAAAACAATCCTCTGCCACATACATCCTACCACAAAATGACAGGAAGGACAATCAACAAGCTTTCAAATGAGATATGACACAGTGAGATTTACGCCTAAAGTCAATATAATAATATTCTCAATATTAACATTTTTCATAAAATGCCTCAGCACTTAGATCCCCAAGGAGTTAACAACACTCAGTAAGAGTTTGGTAACATTTAGAGTATCAGCCTGAGACAAACCGTGTTAAATTAAGGAAGAGATTAAAATGACTGACAGTGTCAGTGAGCATGAACAGAAATGAGCTGTGATGGAAAGAGGGTACAGATGGGGTCTTTTTCCAGTTGTTCACATCAAAACACTACAGCATTAAACTTCCTCTCCCTGGGGGGCGATGTGTTTTTGTGTTTTGTTTGTTTTGGGGTTTTTTGCTGCAGGTGTAGAGGTGCATGATAAAGAGTTAGACCAACATCTGAAATATGAAGGTTCCATGTAGTGTTCAGCTACAGTATAGGACACCATGTAGCGAGCCAAAAATCTCATCAGGTCCTCTTGTTTTTATTGGGAACACTAACCTTGAACACTGGAACTAATGGGCACAAGACTTGTTTTTTAACTCTTGTCCAATATTAGCATTAATCAAGCCGATGTCTGTGTTTTCCGGTATGCAGCATCGTGTTTTTCTAATACCCGGCAGTAGACACAATCAAGAATGCTCAGCAGATTCAAACACAAGCCGGTTTTGTGAACACATTGTCTCGGAGTGACGTGACTGCTGCTGATCATTCGTTTCTATGCTCTGTCTAATCACATTCACAGCTCTGCATCAGGGCCTCAAGGCTGCGTGCACGCGCGTGCACGAATGAATGTGTGGGGGTGTGTTAACGTGTTTCTCGCATTGATGCTTGCATGTCTTCCCGCTGACATAGATCACAACGCACCATGAGAAACATACACTCGTAACACCAGGAGAGTGATTCACAGTCCAAAGTAAGTACTCAAGTTTCTCCAGTTCAAGCAAACTCAGACAACTGGGTTCCCAGCTGGCCTTCTGCGGTGTGCGTTCACTTAGAAAATAATAACAATAAAACTTTATTCATATAACACATTTTAAAATCTGGTAAAATGTTTCACGTTAGATGAAAAATACACAGGAAGTGACAGATGCACAAGGTAAAAACATTAAATATTCGTTTTAAAAGGTCAATGCCCAAGTTAAGTGAAGAGGATGCTGAACCATAACTGGAACGCCAGGGTTAATATATCTCTGTCAGAGGTGACCTCTGACTTCCTCCTTGCCCTCAAGAAGCAAAAAGACAGAGAGTGGGAGGCGAGAGTGGAGGGAGACTCTACAGAGAGTCATCAGGCTCCATCTGTAACATGGTTTTAAACTGAACTATCACTGCTCTCTGAATCTGGTATGTCAGACACACATGGTAAAAGTGTACACTTTAAATGCATTTCTTTCCAAAGCAGCGACCCCAAAACACAAAGCCCATATTCATGTCAAAATCGATACTGTTTCAACTCAAGACATGACCTGTAATCAGTTTGGAGACGATGAGCGCCGCATCCAAAAGCAATCTGTCTTGAAATGTCAGTCAGCATGTGGCCCCAGAGGCAGACATCGTGATCATGACATCATATCGTGGCTGCCGAGTGTGGGACGCAGACGGCTTTAACAAGAGTAACAACTGCATGATATCATGACTGTCTGAGTGCCCGTGCAGAGAGGGTAATAGGGGATAACTGCTCAGTGCAATTTACAGGAGCTGAAATGAAATTTAGTAAAACACAGAGGGCCTGTATACAGGATCCTTTTAGCCTTGACATATTTTGTTTTGCTGAAAAGCTGTTTTTGTGGACAAGAGGAGAATACAGTATAATTACTCACATATATGCGCAGGTGTCGGGCACACACCAGACCAATGGAGCCATTCTGGTCTGGACCACAGATGACCAACACTGTTGGCTGCTTCTTTGCTAGAGAGCTGAGAGGGTAGGCCTGGTGGAGAGACAAAGACATAGAATCACCTGCTGATGACTGGGTAAAAGGAAATGTATGAAAATAATGACACAAAAGACAGACAACAGTTAAGGTCTTCAGCGTGCAGCATATTCGGCGCTAGTCATCCGATCCGTGCCTCTTCATCTCCATCACTCTGACTGCAGCATGCCAGTCATGCCAGACGAGGGCGGACGTGGCAGCAGTTTCATTGTCTCTTCCGTCAATGAGAAAAGATTCAATCTCATTAAAATGACCCTGGCAGCAGTGGAAAAAATATGTTAAGCATGTTCTCACTGTGGGATGCTTCTGTGTATATAACACACTTTCCATCTACGTGCTGCCTGCACAGAGCTGCTGGCATCGGTCTCGTTTACTGGCCACACATTCCCTTGTAAATCACCTTGCACCTTCTTATACAAGACAGTTATTTGCCTGCAGAATTGTCAACCTGAGTGACTAATCTTTCTTCCCCAGTACCTAAGCACCAGTTCTCTGTGTGTATGTACAGTCAAAGTCCCCGAAAGACGTCTGGCTTTTCCAATTTTCCAATTTTTCAAGGCAAAAAAACCAGCGTGCAGCATTAGGAATTGTTAGATGATATTTTTAGGGCTCTTTGGTCATTGTGAGTTAACATTTCTGAATATATACTTACAAGCTCCTTATTTAAAATAAGTGTTCTGTGATTGAAAAAGAAGTTATCCCATCATTCACTCCTCTATTTCATGGTTTTGTTATACTGTTATAATTATATAAGTCTATCGTTATACATGAGCATTAGAATAACTTGCAGGGTGTGATATGATGTTATGTCCCACTGTGGAAAAAGAGACGTTTCTTTAAGATCTTTAACCTTTCGCCTCCTCAAATTTGGAGATGAGCTGAAAACAGGCTGAAATTCAGTGCTGTGCGCAAAACCCACTTACTGCAACTTCAACTGATGTATTCACTATCGCAGAAGGTTCATATGGAGAAATATGCTGTTTCCCACAAGGATAATTGGACATAACAAGACTCGGAGTGCATTAATTATATAATCCACAAGAAGAGACAGTGGGCCGTTATCTCCATCATAACAACTCGACTGAGAAATCTTCACGCAGACTCAATGAGATGGAGGAGAGAGTGGTACGATCATTGAGGGCCACGGGGCTGAGCGTAATATTAATATAAGCGGAGCAGGGAGGAAAAGAGAGACAAGAGGTAGCAACTAAAAGTGGACAACAGTAAAACATGCCAGTGTGTTTCATTTGAAGTATGTTAAGAGGTAATTCTAGTGTTTTGTCCCCCTCCTTTTTTTAAATGGGAGGCAAAAAACATCAGAGATCTGTAATCTGTTCCCCGTGTGGAGCTTGTTTGTTTTGCATCTCCTTTATCCCTTTGTGCTATTGCTTTCATTCTCCGTCTGCTGGCTACCTCCAGGCTTTTCAGCATGCGCAGATTTTACATCAGAAGGTTTAATGACCACTTCGCGAAATGTTAAGCACCATCAGGAGGACCAGTGATATCAGTGCTGGAACAATTTGGCGCTACTGGAAAAGCCATTAGAGCCACACACAGCTGAAGGTGAGCAGCTGTAAAGGAACCAGAGTCGACGAAATCAGGCTGCGCTCTGATGTGTTGAAGAGATTCTGAGAGTGGACCTTGAAAGCAATTAGTAAATGAGGACTGAGCGTTTCTAATACGTTGTGTTGATGAGTGTGTCCTTTTGTTGTTTTTTAATGAAAAACAGAGACTAACTGGGCTTTTTCCATTAAAATCCTGAACTTTATTGCTACTTTAATCACTAATTATACAACAATTTGTGAATATAATCTATTACAAACTTGCCTAAACACGCCAAACTTCTGTTGACAGCCTCATTTTTCTTTATATGCAGTGAAAAAATCTAATGGTAATCATACAGGTCTGTGATGCACTTTAATCAAAGCCTATGTCACTTGTTTCAGTAAAAATCTCAAACAGTTGAAACTAGATTGGCAGCAAACGATGTGTTACCACCGCACTGATTTAGAAAAACAAGGTTTATGTCTCTGTTTTAGGCCAATAAACATGGTCAAGTGTTTTCCACCGCTTTGATATATGATTTTTTTGATGTGGAAGAGGTTTCTTTAAGTGCAGACAGATGGTTTGTTGCATCTGTTGAGCTGCTCTGTGATTGTTTCTTTTTATCTCTTTAGTTTTCTGTTGAAGTGTTTTAACGACAGCTGGTAGTTCTTCATCCTTTAAATCTATACTTATATTAGAATACATTGTAGAGGATGGTGTGCACAATTGCTATCTAAATTATTTTAAATGACTTGACTTGAGGAGAAGGGAAAGTTAATAAAGAGCTGGATGTAAAGCAGAAAGCTGCTGGGACCTCGTCTCTCACACGCTCACACCTAAAAAAATATGTATGTCTTGATTGTAATAAGGTCTCTCAGGGAATACCTCTTTGAAACACATGAGTTTTCACGTCCAATCAACCTGAAATACATACTGAGCCTGAGAAAACATTATCAGGGTCCTAAAAACACAAATATACTCACACATGCAGAAAATATAGTTCCTTTAATGTTTAACGTAGAAGCCTGAATTTAAGTCCTGAGGCTTCTCCGAGCTACAGACTAATTTATTGCTGTGTGGTAACAAAAACCTCTCCTGCCTCCACTCAGGTGTTGAAAAGCCTCAGACTGATACAGAAACACACACACACACAC
This sequence comes from Anabas testudineus, assembly GCF_900324465.2. NCBI lineage: Eukaryota > Metazoa > Chordata > Actinopteri > Anabantiformes > Anabantidae > Anabas > Anabas testudineus. Next base: position 8,948,150 of record NC_046613.1, on the reverse strand, counting down.
ACACACACACACACACACACACACACAGTCTGGACCCGGTGGCTGCAGCAGCAGGAACAGTAAATGGATTACTTTCAGAAAACCTATAATCTATGTGGCGAACAGAGGTGTGTGTGCATGTGTGTGAGGTACACTTGGAAGCCAGCAGCAGTAGGCCAACAGTGAAATCAGTCAAATCAGACTGTCTGCATCTCCCTCGACTGTAATTTTCCTGAAATAGAAGTGATGTCATGTAAGCAGTAGCAACGCTGCCCACAGCCGCCAGCAGTGGTCCACCACGTCCAGGCCGTGTTTGTCTAGTAAGGTTATGCCGCTGGGGCTGGTGGTGGAGGGCCAGGCGCGAGGCCAACGGTCGCTGATGATAATAGAGGGGAAGTGGATGTGGTGAATTTAATCACACACTCGGAGGAGAGAACAGAAAGTCTCTACTTCTGACTGATGCTGTCACTCTGTCTGCCTCAGCTGCTCTTTCTGTCTATCGCGTGTTCTCTGGATTGTTTCACTTTCTTTAAAACTGTTAATGTCCGTCTGTCTCCCACTCGCCAGAAAACTGTGTGCAGCTTTATTTGGTTAAATACTATGCTATACCATTAGCTACTGTGTAGTAGCTAATACGTTTTCAACTCCGTGAAGCTGATAAACCAGAACAATAAAGTCTACTGAAAGAAAATAATCAGCTCTGGGCATGAATGCAATAATGCTCAGAACACAGAGCAGCATTATGAGCTGCGTAGGTAGAGCACAGCGCTTTCTAACCTGATGAAATGAGTTGGACGAAAAAACTAATAATAAAATAATTAGGCTGAAATATGGTGTAAGGGAAACAGAGTCAGCTCAACTAGCCGTGGGTTTGTGATTGCAAATGACACCATTGACTATACTCATTGATTAGTCCAACTGTGAGCTATAATAACAATAATCATTCTTTATATTTAGGTAAAACATAGATGATAACAGATGTCTCATCTAAATGCTGTCACCCTTTTATATATATATATATATACATATGTATATTCATAACACATTTGTGTTTCTGCGTCTGTCACCTTCCTCTCCTTCTCTCTTCATCCCTCCTCTTGACAGAAACGCAGGGTTTCATGCGTCTTGTAGCCCAGACTCTTATTCATCACAGCCTGTTGAAGAGCCCACTGAGGAAACCAGCATGGCGTTAAACCAAGCGAGTGGTCTGGTCAAAGGGAACCACATGTGTTCCTAACAGCCCTCCACAGACACAGACACACACCGTACAGAAACACACACACACACACTGTCTCGGCTTGACACAGTCCAGATCACAGCAGAAGGAAAGTCCAACCACACAAGACAAGAAGAAGTCTGGCTCCGGACCAGTGTGGTCGAGGAGCGTGAGCCACAGAGTGAGCTCAGGTGTTGTGCCCTGAGGTAGGTCACTCGAATGTTTGGAGGTAAATGTCACTGAACGTTTGCACATAACACAAGTTAATGCAAGTCGCATCAGGAACCCATCGAGTTTTGTGAGGCAGAGACAGACTGTGCTGAGTAACACACAGCAGAGGCTGTTAAAACAGAGCAACTAAAAAACTAGATTGAAAGAAAGATTGGTTGAACTTTGCAATATGAAAAGAACAGTGCAAATAAAATAAAGAACACAAACTATAAACTGGTGAAATTAAAGTACGTCTAGTCATGGGACTCCTAAAACCAAAATGTAGACACACCCACACGTCACAGTAAATGGCAACCACTGTTCAAGTTTGGTGCTGTTGGTCCAAAAAGAGAGCTCTGAAAGCACACGTCAATTTCACAATAAAACTAAACTGCAATAAAATATACTATAACAATGTTGGCTGGCTTGACTTTGATTTATAACCGTATTGGATGGATCGGCTCATGACAACAGAAATATGAATGGATGGAGGTCGTGATCGTCAGACTGCTGTGCTGTGTTTTGCTTCATACGTAATGTAAATCGGGGATCAAAAGCCAGCAAGGAAGAAAAGAACGAAACTAGAGAGCGATCTAAAATGTGGAAGATGTACCGACCTTGGTGATGGCGAGGGCACATGCTTGTCCCCAGATCTCCGTCAGCTGCTGTTGGCCAAACCTGTATTCCCTCAGCAGCTCTGTCTCTATAGCTGTTGCCTCGTCTTTACTGTAACACACAGAACAATATGTAGTTAGTGGTGATATCTACTTGCTTTTCCTGTAGCTTTTAGGTTTACATTCTGTTACCGTCAACTTCAACATAATTTAACATCTAAATATATTTAATTATGCTATTTAAGTGCACTGTCATTTTATTTTACACATTGACCTATAGATGAAACACAAACACAATCATCGACTGGTGACTGTCCAGGGTGCTTCTCGCTCACTGTAAGCTGAGATCCAGAACCCTTAACAGGATAAGCTACGTAGATAATGGGCGGACTTGAAATCCAATTACTTGTGTCCTGTGTCTCGCTGCCTGGCTCCCAACTATACACTTGAAATACACAGGCCGACACAATGTGATACTGCTTGTATTTACAATGTAGACACAACTCGGATATTGTGTGTGCATAACTGGAATTTTCTGATGTGCTTAAAAGTTAGATATAACAGAGGTAAGCTGAGGTCCCTACGTAAATACATCTTTAGGTGGCTGTCAAGCAGCATGTCCGATCCAGCCCGAGAGGTCATATGAGATCAACTAAACTGTGGATTTCCCACATGCCAGCTTGTGCCTGTACATTATATTTTATTTCTAATCTTATGTTCACGTGTTTGTTCTGAAATACTTCCTGTTGCTACTCACAGTGTGACTAATGCTGCTGTACTGGAGCTGCATTTAGCATCAACGTGTGACTAGATTTAAGGGTTAGGATAAAGTGTAGGGTCAGATGCTTATTTGTGAGGGTTACAGCAAGGGGCTTAGAATACTTTATGTCAATGAGTGTAACTATAGGTATAGTAAGACATTTTGAAGAGCATAAACGAGTGAAATCACTGAAGACTGCTGCCTTCATCTGAATCAGAGTTTTGCAGCAACCCTATTACTCTACAGACACCTTGTGGTCTTTGCCTGTACTGCAGCTAAATGAAAAATCCTGGGTGATGAAACAAGGAAGAAACAACAAAGGATGAATGAGGATTTTAACCTAAATGAGATATGAGTTCAACCTGTTTTTACAACATTACTGTTACAACTTTTGTAAAACAGTAAAACCCCATGACACAAGGATCGATGCACAAAATCAATATTGTGCTACTAGTCAGCACTGAGGGTCGCTCCACTCTGCCTTAAATCTTTATGTCTCTAAGAAGATCAAGAGCTCTGTTTTCTCCAGGTTACATCATTTGTGGGGGTATTTTTTTTCTCATTATATGGTGTGTCAACCTTAAAAGAAAGCACATGAGGAAGCTCCAAAAAGCAACACACCGAACACTGTGACATCTTCTGCAGCACATTCAATCAGTGCATACAAGGATTTATAATATTACACATTAAGGCAGGATAAAGATGAACTGCACAACAGATTAGTTTTAAATGGGTTTCCAGTTTTCTAGAGAAATATACATTTTTAGAATATTTAAACCATCAGTCATCATTGCTACCGTAATGAAAGAATTATACTGTTTTATGCAGTAATAATGCTGCTGTCTCACAATTGTTATTCAGCTCAATCCATTTTGGGAAAAAACACAAACATCACTTTTGTTATTGCTCTGTTTATTCAGAAGAATTGCGCTGAAACAGAAGCAGAAACTCTGGGTTTTCATTTGTCCTTGTGTATGTGAATATGTGAGTATCTGTAAAATAATAAATGCACACAAGCATTCATCTCTATTGTCTGAGGTGACAGTGTGTTCATTTTAGTATCTTTTAAGAGGTGTGTGTGTGTGTGTGTGTGTGCGTGTGTGTGTGTGTGTGTGTGTGTGTGTGTGTCAGCAAGCCCGTGTTTCCAAGTGGGGCTTCTGGCATTTACCTGTGCCAGTGGAGCGGCAGCAGCTGTCACCCACAGCTCACCTCAGGGAAGTTTCCTGAGTCACTGTGACAAGTTGATCTTTGGAAAGTTCACGTCGGCCCACAGGGTTCGCTCTGTATCTTTCTGCACCTGGCAGCATCAGAGCTTCTTCTAGTTTTTTATTGAGCCGAATTGATTTTACATAAGGCTATTTTATCCATTTACCTCTAAACATAGAGGGAAACCCAATTTGTTGTTCTTGGTTGGACAACCGTTGCAGGAACAGCACTGTTGCTAAACACGGCGGTACTATCGATTCTTGACAGAGCAGCGTTTACTAGGTGTGCAGCACAACAGCTGCCGAGGCCACTAGGGAGCGGCACAAAGCGTTCAGGACACACTAAAACAGATGGTTATTTCATGCCACATCCTGCACATCTTTTTTTTCATCTATCTTACATTCACATTTAGCAGACGCTTAAGGAGATCTTGCCTTAGGACCTAAGGAGGTAGACCACAGCCAGGATCTGCACCCCAGTCTCCTGCATGGAGAGCAGCGATGTTACCACTACAGCGATTATTATAATTCTCAATCAAGCATTTGTTTACACGATGCTCCTTCAGTGCATTGCAACCAGTTATTTTTGCATTACAATGTGCCTGCAAGCCTGCCCTTGATTTAGACATGCACAGATACATGTGTGTGCATGCGCGTGTGGAGTGACTATTTAAAAAATGAGGCCTCGTGAGAATTAGCTTCTGTTGCACCTGTAGCCTCAGCCGTGCAGCAGCCACAGCTTCTCCTCAGAGGGAGAGTTGATTTCCCCACGCTGCATGTGCTCCAGTAGTGTGTTACATTCAGTGTAGCACTCAACTGTGATCACAACCCACTTAATGAATGTGTTTACCTTACACATGAGATAAGGTAAAATGAAACTTTAATGGTCCCTGGGGGGAAGCTGGAACATAGCTAAGATAAAAAATAATTGTAATACTACCATGGGGGGGGGGGGGTCATAATAGCATCATACCACTGTAAATTATGACACATGACATAAATTGGTATGTATGATCAATTAGTATAAAAAATACATGCAACACAAATTCTTTATCTCCAGTTCATATTGAATCTACACCATTAGACCCTATCTGTACATAGAAATAACAATATATTATATTAAGGTATATACAGTATAAATATAATATACAACTACTATGCAGAAAATGATGTCAACCAACAATCTGGTATATTCTATGTTTGTGAGAGGACACACATAACAACACCTGCTACAGGTTCAATCCAGTGCAGCAGACCTCCTAATCATTGAAAGTAAAGCAAAGTAAAGCAAGCGTTATCCTGTGAGCCAACAAACCACATATAGACCTCGTCAATCAGCATCCCAGAATCATATGAGAGGTGAGGGGAACACTGGAAGACTGAAATAGCCACATTTCACCACCCCCTCACTCTCAGTTTGCCTAATTTCCACCTTTTCAGCGTGATCTACCGGTGACATTAAGAGCAAGCTTAAAATAACTGAAAGCGAGAGACTGCAGCCAACAAACTTTTCAATTTTCAACTCGAAATTACAAGGGAGCTCTGCGTCGCGAACCACGGCGCCGGAGACACAGACAGGGTGCTTGTTACGTTACGCAAAAATACCAAAAAAAAAGCATTTAAATGAAGAGCATGTGAACGAGCTCCAGTTTGGTACTAACTACTGGATGGATTCGAAATGTTAATTGGTTCAATATTTTAGTTTGTGACAAAATATCTGCAAAACCTGCAGCTTTAACTCGAACACCTCTGTGGACTTAAATGTCATCTTGCTTGGCACCGGTGCTACAGCGAAAAGACACCACGTCGCTTTCTGCACACCTGCTCCACTTTTACTGCGAAGGCCATACTGTACAAGGGGAACAGCTCTGGTGTATTATATACCTTACAGGCAGGGACAGAGAGAATAAATTGGGTCCACTCTAGTCTGTGTTTCCCTCTCTGCACGTCCTCTTTCTGTCTAACACTCAACACAAATAAAGTACCACATTATTTAGCATGTCGATGAGACGAAAACCACTGTTTTTATGTCTATGTGTCTTTTTACAGTACTGATCTGGGACATTTCCATGTGAATCAGTTTGGTTGCTGTCTGTCACACTTGGAAATGTGATGATTCAGTTCAAATGCAGTGCAGCGACAGCTTTTTGTGCTGTTACAATTGCTGTTTTAGCAAGTAGCCGTTGTTGTGTACAGATGGCGTCTCTCTAGCAAAAACCTCACCATCAGCATGCATAAGGAAGCCTCCACATCGTGATGGAGAAATACTTTCAGTGAGCATTTTTATTTGGATGTTGCAGCCTGAGGCACAAAAAGTGAAGCAGTCAAAAATGCTCCTTGCAATCATCCACCTTGCTAATGCTTTTCCCCCACCGCTCCTCCGTCCTTTGCTCTCCATCTTTACTGATCTCGCCGTGTCCGTCACCCCAGTTTACCCTTTTCCAATTCCTTCTTCTGTGCTCCTCACTGTCACTCTCGCCCTCCTGTTCCATCTGGATCGTCGCTGCTGTGATGAAGGTTTGCACATCACTGAACCAGAGTGATGGCAGATTGAGGGGTGACAGCAGGAGAGACCCGCACGGACAGAGAACGTGCACAGCACTTTGGAGATGACTCACCTAGGTTAACTCGATTTATGGTGTTTTATTCTTGTTTTTAATACCTGTTTTTTGACTTGCTTTTGGAGGAAATACCAACACAAAAGCAGAGAGGTGAGGCTGCTGGCCGTTCATTACCCTGAAGATGATCTGATTATAGACACTCAGCTTTGTTCCAGCTAAAAGCTTTTGGTATCGCATTGATGCACAGCCATGCTTATACAGCATCCTACTAACCATCAGCATGTACTATGCTGCTGAATGCTACACCACCCCACCCTATGCTGTTATAACCAGATTATCTGTGGGATTTCCCAGGTGTACATGCGTGCGCGTGCATCTAATTTGACATGCGTCATGTCAGGACACCTTTCATCATCAGTCAAGCCTCCTGGAGTGTGAACCCAGGAAGTGCTGCATCACGCTGAGAGAGGATGCAGAGGGGAAAAGTTGAGTGAGAGTTAGGAAGAGCAGGAGAGAAAGGCAGGAGCGTTCACATCAAGATTGACTCTGCTTGGAGAACCCAGATAATGTATCTATAATACATATGGCAGAAGCAGTGACTTAGAAAGGCATCAGTGGGAATACCCACAGAGTGTGACGAACAGAGGAGGATTTTCTGAAAAGAAAGACATAAGCAGGCACTAAAACAACACAGTAACAAGATTTAGGCTGTTTTATAAGCATAGATAAAAAAACACTATACTCTAGAGTGTATTAGATTCTTTCTGCTGCACTTGTTTCTGTCCAATGTGGTACTAACCCTAGTGCAGCATGAGCCATTTGGAGGATATGTTTTTTGGGGCACCTGGCTATATATAGTATAAATGTTTTCTAGCTGAAACTACCATCCAGGAGTATTTATATATAATCACGTCATAGCTTGACTAACAAACACGCAAGCGAACATGACACATTAGTCATGTGACTGTGCATTCAAACTCACATTTACAATAAGCTGGAGACATAAAGTTCCGTATTATGTTTCAGTCTGCACAAGTGGATGATGGGCAGGAGGATCAGGTGCCGCGGCAGTGGAGTGACTCACAAACAGCCTCAGCTGGCAGATAGGAGCTAGGTCTGTGCCTCCATATGGTCCCATTGTAACGGGCCAGTGCGAGCCCCCTCCATGATGTTCAATTCTTATCGAATCAGGATGGCATCATTCACTTTGTTTCAAGTCTCCTTGGGCAATCATTTAGGACTGGCTGTACGGGGCGTGTGTGTGTGTGTGTGAGAGAGCGAGACAGAGACACACGCAATCACCCGACTGTCTCCAACAGCATCATTCTTTTAAATCAGGCTTAATCGGTTTAGCTGTCTGCTCATGTTCCTCGTATCTCATACAGCGGGAGAGACATTCTTTAGATGATGCCAATCACTGAGTCCTGCATTTTGTTATTCGCTGTGTCCCTACAGGGCAGACGCGGCCATAAACCTGCAGACATATGAAAGATTAACAGCAGCGATCTTTACCTGAAGCCACAGGTGTTGGCAACCTTGTTTGTGTTTTATATTTCCTGTGTGTGTGTGTGTGTGTGTGTGTGTTTTCGTGAGCTAAGAATGTCGATCCGTGAGTCAGGTCTACTTATCCCTCATTTTTAGATGTCACGTGATCACAAAAGAGAAGGACTGTTATCTCCATAGAGGAGCACCCACCCACCCCACACACACACACACACACACACACACACGCACACACACACACACACAGGTGCATGAACGCACAAATAGACACTAAGGGTACGTGACATACACGAGAGCGAGCGCACCCACATGCCCACAGGTTACATCATCGAGAGCCCCCAGAATATCTGCTCATAACCTCTGCTTCTGCATTAGACCCAGCGTCCTCGTTTTCAGGCCGCGGGGGTAACAGCAGCACAAATTACAAGGCCCGTATTGTCACATCGCATTCATTTACACTGAGGCAATGTTTTATACTGCAGGTACTGGAAGCAGAGCAGAATGGCTAACGCAATTTATAAGGCTGCTGGCCGGGACATCGTAAAGTGATGACCTGTCTGTGATAGTAAGTGACCTGAAGTTTAATAACAGCAATGTATCAGCTGCCCTGTTCTTCAGGAGGAACGGCATGTATCTCTCTGAACATTTGTGCTTTTGGCCACGTGCAGTACATCAAACAATACCTGGAAGTGACTGCATTAACAAAAGTCAAGAATAAATATCAGTTAATAATTAGTTTGTTTTTGTGAGTCGATGATAGTTCAACTTATGCAAGAATCAGGGTGACTTCATTCTCCTCCCTTGTGTACCCATTATGCACAATCTCAGTGCCATAGCAACAAAGCTGCCATATGATGTGACCAAAAAAAAAAAACCCAGCATAATAAAAATAAAAGGAGTTCAGCTTGTCCCTTTTTATTTGAGGGAAAATACACGCATGTAGTAGTTTGTGCAAGATAAGTCGATTTTATCATTCTGCTCTGTGCATGATTACATTTCACTGCTTTTTGGATACATTCACATTTTCCATGTCTGATCATGGTTCATCCTCTAACACAGGCTGTGGTGCCAAGTCTGAACACGCTCTTTGCTATTTTATTTTTTCCATGCTGCTCTCAAGTTATACTTTTCTGCTTGTAGTTGATCAAATGACCGTGCTCTAGATGTCAGAGACCAGCTGGTGAACACTGGACCATAGATTACTCAGTGAATGTCATGAATGTCTGCTGCATGTTCCAACAGGCAAGACAAGTTCTCCACATGTCAATGTTTCCACTTGCCTTAATTTCTGTTATTACACATGTGACACATTTTTTATGCCACTTTTCCTGCACAATAGCCTCTGTCACTGCAGACCCAGGGCAACAGTCAGTGTTTCATTTGTTAACAAGATTCACCAAGAGGACTCAAGTGCCTCAATCCTAATCAGCTGCGATGAGGAGGACATATTCTTTTTCTGGCTTCACACTAATAAAACTGCCAGACTGAGTTCTCACACAAAGGGAAACTTTGCAGATTTCTCACTTTTTACATTTCCTACAGAGTGTGTGTAAAACTCAAATCTTCCTAGTAAGTATGAAAATGAAGTCACCTAGTGTGTGTAGTGAACAAATGCATAATTAATGCTGACATGCTACAACAGTAAACAACAGTTGTTGTGTGCAAGAGTTGTGTAGCTATGAGATGCCATGGTGTGTAGGAATCAGCAGCCTCCATTAGCCTTTATTACGTAGTAAAGAGATAATTTATTAGAAGAAAAAAGTTTGTCTCATTGTTGCCCCTCAGTTCACCTGTTGTTAATTTCTTTAACACCAAAGCAGCTGAAACTGAATAAAACCCTTCTCTGCTACTTAACTGACCAGATGATTATCCCAGAGGTTTGATTATAAAGTATTCCTTAAATTTTTTTTGGAGCAGTGTATTTTGGAAACATAATGACGACAAGTGAGAAGGCAGCAGACGAGGGCAGGAGGCAGCGGACCATAGAGGAGGAGAAAGTGACATGACATAATTAGAACCAGCACCGCTGGCAGGACTGCGACACAAAAGAAACAAGTCAAACTAATACAACCCTGCCATGAGGAGGACAGTCTTCCTACAGCCTTCTCTGCTGGATGTGACTAAATAAATACTTTTCTCAAGCGCTGAAAACTAAATACGTAATTCTGAAACTGTGGCAGCATGCGATAGTGTTTAATCAGTGTCAGTGATCTATCATTATGTGGCTAATGTTGACTGGGAATTGATAGAACCACTGAAACCAGCTAGGAGTGAATAACATGCTGTTTGCTGTATTTCAGGTCAGGCTATAATCCCATGAGGCCTCTGTCTGCAGCTTTAACACCCATTTGGCTCCAGATGACATGGTTGGTTAGCCGCAGGACGCAATGTAACAAAGTGGAGGTAAATATTTCAGGGAGACAAACGCTGAGGAGGACATACAAAACACAATGTGATAATTACAATTGTCCTGCATCTGATGATCAAATCTTAGACTTACAAACTCCTCGCCAAGAGGACAGAAATACAGCTCCATATAAACTGCAGTGTGCTATTACAGGTTTAGGCTAGATAAAGATATATTAAAGGCAGGAATCACCACTTTATTTAAACCAGAATGGCAGAATCAGCAGCACAGACAAGATCAGCACGCCAGTGGTGACTTTGAGGTGCTGACTCTCAAGCACGTTTTTTTTTTATTTTTGTACAGAAGGTGCCATTTGGTGTTGACAGCAAGACATTGCAAACAAGGTGTTTATAGCTACTGTACATGCAAAGTTGTTTTGTACTGAGACAAAAATAGAGAGCTAGTGTTGAGGTGGAGGTGTTATGAACCTGCAGGGCATGGCTGCTCTCCTTCTCTGCACCTCATCCGCAGCCAGCTTCTCCCTCAGCGGGGGCATCGGGGTAGGTTTAATTGTCATAAGAAGGACACCAAGGGCCCAACAGAGTTGTTGTGCACGTTACTCTGTCTATGTCGTTAGTGATTGTTCTGCTTTATTCTACATTTCTACAATAAAGCTAAAAAGAACATACAGTACCATTTGAATATGTGGCTCCATAATGTAGCTGAGCCCTACCCTCTGCTTTTCACCAGGGATATCTGTACACCAGCCAAACAACAAATCAAAGCAGCTAGCGAGGAAGATGAATGGTGTGTTGTTCAGGGTTGCAGCATAGGCGATAGCAAAGATCAAAATCTGGCATCTTTATTTAGTTCTTTTTTTTTTTTTGAGCGAGTGTCCCCGTTGCAGTCCTTGAAGCCACTACGAGAGAGCCCATGAAGGCCTCAGCTCAGGTCCTTTGGATACAAAAGACTAATCTCTCTCCACATTTTAGCGCTCTATTTTGTAGAATTGCCAATAAAATGCAAGACAAGACAATCCCCTGGCAAAGCAGGGAGAGGACAAAAAAGAAATCCTTTCTCCTGCTGCTGCTAAAAACTCTGCAAGGCTTTTCTTTGAACCCCCCCGTTTCACATGAATCGCTCCTTTCCATGCAATGTGTATGTGAATGAGAGATCCTATCCTGTCTCTCCTGAGTAATTTCCCTTTCACGGGGCAAGCTGTGTAGACTGTTGCATAAGAAATAGGCAGGTGGGTCAACTGAAAGGCAATTAGATACAGCAGCACATAAACAGCAGAGAGCATATTAATGAGACACAGCTTCAAACCCACCACATCGCTGTCTCGCAGTTTCTCCCACTCTCGTGTTTGGCCACAAGCCTTCACACAGAGCAAGGTGTTGCTGCTGACAAAACTGCATCCCTACACAAGTGCACCTGTGCATGTACACACACACACACACACACACACACAGACAATGTGCAGGTTGTGTATAATTGATAAGCACAGCAGTAGGGGGAAACCATGAGAGGGACCAGAGAGCCATCACATCGAAACTGGCATTCGGCCGACCTTTCTCAGCTTTGCTGGCGTGTGCATGCACGCATGCATATGTGCGTGTGAGTGGGCGCATGTGTGGGTGTGTTTACGATGCTTGGGTGGCAGGTGGCTGGGAGAAATGTGTGAGAGGCGTAAAGAGACCGAGGCTGATGGAAGAGATGATGAAGAGAGTATTCTTTAGAGACGCTTTGAATAAAAACAATGATGATAATAAGAGAGTTGAAATAAGGCTGAGGTGCAGCAGAGGAATACTCCAGCGAGCTTTCTCTAATGAGAGCAGCGCACCCAGGCGTTACAGTGAACCCGCACAAAGTCAAAATCGAAACTTTAGCTCCGGAGCACAACACAGATGTGAGTCAAACACGTAAACATGAAACACTTTTATTTTTCAGTCAAGTGGCATCTTGCACAATTAGCTTGCACCTGTGGAATGATATTACTGAAACACAACTTTAGAAAAATGCACACTATTCCAGCTGCTGCTCTCTCCCAACACCTACAGTAACTCGCCCTTGGTGTTCTAACTAATTGACAGGCAAGTTTGCTTGCCCGTTAAAGGTCCGCATGCGCTGCTGTAACCTCAGGCTACCAGCGGCTTTTCTACTGATGTGGCATTTCCCATACATTAGGAACAGTCTGTCACACAAGCTGCACGGCCTGGGGTGCCCTGCAGGGTGTAGTAAATGAGAACTGATGCGTTCACGGATGCATGTGCGTGTGTTTACGTCACCCCTGGGACGTTCACATGGCGCTTATACAGTATGAGCGTGTATATGTGTGTGTAAACCTTTCTCACCTTCCCCTAAGATGATTAGGAGGTGCAACAGTAGCAGGAGGAGAAGGAGAAAGAGGTACAGATGTGCGAGCTGCACACTGCAGGAGTGTGATGAGAAGGTGGAGCCGTCCTGCAAAGCCTGCTCCTGTCGGTGCTGCCTACACAAACACCTTCATCCACTCAGTTTTAATCCACTAGTCTGTATCAACACAGCCACCTGGCAGATATTAAAAGCAGCTTTCATTCTTAGGTTTTTCACCCACGTCACTTGAGAATAAGAAGACTTAAATCTTGAACATGAATTAGGAGCTCCACCACAGTGAGCATTATGACTTGTTTCGCTGCCGTCAAGTTATAATAGGATGTCGTCAGCACGACCACAGATGCAGAGCTGCTTTAACTGACAAGCAACCTCTGACACTGTAATTATTTCACACCTTAATTGCAAGGTGCATTATGAGACTTAAATAGGCAAACAAAGCTCTAATCTCTCTGCCAACAGTTAGAGCATCTCTGATGTTACTGACCCAAGAATAATTATATTTTTTATATTCTTATGGATAACTAAATGTATGCTCAGATTTAGATCTCCTTCATGCTGGTTGATTTAATTGCCTTGACCTCAGGCGTGCCATGAAGAAATTAAATTGACAGAGGACCCTTAAATGCTTCTAAAAGCTGTTGAGCTGTAGCTCATATTCAATTGTCATTACCTTACTGTAACTTAAAGAAATGTATTGTTCATGAGTTGAATGATAATGAAGACAAGGTGCACCAAGACATAACAGACCTGGTTTGTTTCGTTTGTGGTTTGTGTGGCTCACACAAGCAAGGCACTTGAAATGAAACTGAAAAATTAGTCCACATTAAAACGTTCTATATTTGGAACAGCTGATGAACCCAGCTGGATTGTTACAGTTTCTGCCAAATTTGTGCCAAGGCCCTGAACGAAATCAACGCCAGAGGAGAATAATATAAGAATAAGTGAACCAAACAGATATACATTGGTTTTAAATTCACTGGTTACTGATTCAGGTGGAGACACAGCTTGAATTCCTCATGATTAAGAGTGTGTCTGCAGGCTTGTAAGTTAATGTAGGAGTGGGTGGAAATCCATGCATTAAGTTATACTGTGTGTTCATCATTGTGTAAATAGAGTATAATTATGTTCTATGTGTATTAATTAACACAATAACACATAATAACACAAAATAAATTGTGATCTTTCATGTCTTTATTGAGAACAACCATAAAAACCTCATGGTGCTAGCATAGCTGAAGAAAATTGGAGGTGTGGACTAGAGCTACTTCAACTGACAAAAACGTTTTGAGTTGAACATTGAACAAGCAAAGTGTCTATGGCAGGACACCACAAAGGAAGCTGCTGCTTACTAAAAAGAACATCGCTGTCAGCTGAAACTCTGTAGAAGTTGGATGATGCAACAGGACATTGACCCAAAACGCACCACAGAATGGCTTCAGAAAAACTAAATCCACTGTTTGGATCAGAGTCCAGACCTCAACCTAATAGAGATGCTATGGAACAACTCGAAGAGAGCCACACACGTGAGCTGTCCAAAGAAAGAATGGACTAAAATTTCTTCTGAACAATGTGCAGGTCTGGTCCACAGCTACAGGAGTTTGCAGCCAAGGTTGTCACATCACGCTACAAATGAAGAGTTTAGTGTCTTATTGAGGTCCTCAGGTTCACAAACTTTTTCTACTAGCACTATGAGGTTTTTTTTGGTTATTCAAAATAAAGAGATTAAAGATCAGACTTAGATTGGTTCACTTGGTGCATTATGCTCACTATTCTTCCGAGTCCATTCTTCAACATGTAGACTCTGGCTCGGCACAGCTGATCAATCAGGTTGTACAAATGGCTGGACACAGCCTGGCATGGGACGTCTAAAAGTTGAACCTGTGCTTCTCTTTGAGCAGCAGTCTCACCACATGCCAGGTTGTGGTGTCATGTACCACATGCCAGATACAGTACAGCCCGTACCTATGTGTTTCAGTGGGCTCAAAGTTTTTCCATTTCTGTGACTTCGTCGTCCTTCATATACATTTTATGAAGCCAGACAATAATTGCACCTTGGTTGTGTTACATAAAAAGCCTCTTGAGAAATGATCTCGTGCTGACAGTTTCAGTGCCTCCCACTTATTGTTTGTCTCTCATAACGACAGAAGACCACTGTGCTTTATATCTACTAACTACAGCGAGCTGACAGAAATCCAACAAGCTGTAGAATCTGTCATCTGCCTTCCCCTCTGTCTGACTCATTATCATTACGACAATTACCAGTTAATGCAAATACAGTACAGAAGTTTGATTTTTGGCTGTGAGGCACAGACATGGATAGATTTTAGTTCAAATAAACAGATAGATAGAAAAGGCAAATCAACAGCACCTATCCACTTTTCAGGACCTGTGATATCTTGTTTTCTCTCCCTCCCTTTCCCTTCTCTCTAAGGGGTTTAATAGCCTTTCTCTGTGTAAACATTTAGTTGATTGCCTGCTGATTTCTCTGTCTGGTTCTTCAGGTTGCAGTCTTATCACTGTGTGCTTGTCTCTGCATCATTATTAACCTCCTGGCTCACAGGCCACCAGGGAGCCTGGCCTCAGGAACTGTCCATCACATCACCCAGGAGGTAAGAATTCCCCTGCACCTCTACTGATTGTCTCATTACAGGCAATGGGTATCCTTGGTGACAGGTTTGAGGCAAAGAACATGAAATGCTCAGTACATCTCTGGTATCTTTCCAGAACTGTATAAACTAACTAACAATAAAAACATAATTCAACTATTCTTTTTGTGTGACTATGTTTTTCGGGGTAATTCATAGCTTCCCTGAATGATAGCCAGGTTTTAAATTGGCAAAAAATGTTCCCTGTGAGATTTCATGTCCCTCATTATAATGAACTTACACACCAAACTAGCAAAGCTGGAGCTAATTAAACTGGTGCATTACTGTTTTCTATTTAAATACTATCTTGACTTTCAAAAGCCAACTTTAATTTCTATGTCTATAATCTATTGGTGAATGCGAGGACATGGTAAACAACAACAGAGAGACATTTAAAAGGAATTTACATAATCGGAATTCAGAGACAGCGTTTCAGTGGGAAACAGAACCACAATCAGGACTCAGCAGAGCGCGACTGTGAACCCAATTACTGAAAACTGGGAAAGCCTTCCTGGCTGCGAGCAATGGCACAGACTGTGAAATGCTCACAAACACACACATGAAGTAACACAGTACCTGAGGACAAACACAGAATGTTCCTTTCTCAAACTCCCAAGGACACAGATGCATTTGTGCTGTTTAATATCTATCAAGCACGTCAGCTCCACGCTTTCACAGTCGCCACTTTTTCTCTCTCCCCCCGTCTCTTTCTGCCAATTCAGTTTTTATTTCCAACCATGTACCACTGCGACTGCTAAACATAAACACACACACACACAAACATCCCGAAAATGTTGCCGATGGTGATGATGTGTTGCACAAACCTACAGCTTTAACTGTGTTAAGTCACTGCAAAGGCCTTTTAACAAAAACATCACCTGTGCACGTCGCAGTCAGCCGGGCGACATCTCTCGCTAGGGTGTAGCTGGGGTTGGTTTCCATGACAACTGGCACAAAAGTGATGTGAGTGACAGGTGGTAATAGCTGACACGAAAAGTGAGTACTAAGACACCACCCCCTCCTGGAGCTTATTAGTGGGTTTAATGGTGCTCACCTACTGTTTTTCTCTCACCTCCATGGGAATGATTTCTCCTCTCCTCTCTCTATTTTGGTCGTTCTGCATCTTTCTTTCCATCTCAACACATGAATTTCCAGTGAAGATGACATAAGGCAAGTTGCTGGTGGCCATCGCTCCCATTCTGTCACCATGAGAACACTTCTCTTTCTGGTCACATTCCTCCAAACAGCTCTGACCCCTGTCAGCGAGCCGCCCACGTGGTTCAGGAGAAAAAAAACATGGAATGGGTAGAAATTAAATGTAGAGGGTTATGTTGTAGAGAAGATACAGTGTGTGGCATTAGAGGAATTGTTAGAGTGGATTAAACTCATCATTATTGTAATGTCTGACTCAGTGAATATGCTTGTTGAAGAAATGGTAATCAGACTCCACTGGAGTTACTGAGTGTTGATTTTTTGAATCATCTCAAGTTGCTGCTCAAATCACTATGAGACAAGAGGCGCTGGCACATTTCAAGAACCTCCCCTCAATAGCTTCCTTCGGAGAAACCCCAGTGCTGCTCTTCATCGCACTGGAGAGATCCCACATGAAGGACAGTGAGGCCTTTCAGCACCGTGCCTGCTCTCCTCTGCGTTTCATGCAACACCAGTGATAGCGAAGCGAAGTGAAATGAAGTATAGGGTAAGTCAGATGCGATGTGTGCAATTGTTGCATCCCTGAAATAATCACAGTGATCAAAGTGATTCCTAGACAAAATGTTTACTGGAATGAGGAAAACAGCACGATTTCCCCCAGGTGTGTGGGAGACTCTGGACCAGTCGAGCTCCTACTATTATTATACTAATTATTAAACTTAAGTTAAATAATAAAGAATAAAATTAACAGTGAGTGAGGTTACAGCATTTATGCACCTCATTTGCATTTTTGTATCAGTTCAAAATCTTTATGAATTTTTCTTCTGAACTGTATATTTTCAAGCTTATCATGTGTTCGTTCAGACTTGATGATGAGCCTATAATGTATCTATCAACACAGTGGAACACCAAAACAGGATTACAACCTACTATAATCGGGGTTATGAATAGAGGATGCATGAGTCAGGTGTGAAGATCAGGTGACTCAAAGTGGTGGGGCTCAAAAATCTTAGTATGAAATCTGTTGACCAATTACGAGGATTTCAATAAAACAGAAAGACGCGGTTTAAAGCTTCCTTCCCACTGCTGGATAGCACTGCATGAATTTCTCAGCTTTAATTAATATTTAAGCCACATAAGTCTTTGCTGTTGACTATTTTGTCAGCACTCGCTAGACAAGAGTCGATGGGATTATTGCTGTGTGCTACTGCCACTCAAAAACAAATGGGCACACGTGTGCACAGCTCACAACAAAGCCAATAAGCAATTATAATAATCAATTTTTCACATCATCCCACACTGGAAATCAATAATGCTAAACAAAACTGGAATATATGTCAGCCAATGACAATGTTTTCACAGCCTTGACAACAACGATCTTTTCTTGGTCTAAATGTCTGACCATAAAACAGAAGAGAAAGGGCGAACGAATGAATTTGTCAGCTTTAATTAATATTTAAGCCACATAAGTCTTTGCTGTTGACTATTTTGTCAGCACTCGCTAGACAAGAGTCGATGGGATTATTGCTGTGTGCTACTGCCACTCAAAAACAAATGGGCACACGTGTGCACAGCTCACAACAAAGCCAATAAGCAATTATAATAATCAATTTTTCACATCATCCCACACTGGAAATCAATAATGCTAAACAAAACTGGAATATATGTCAGCCAATGACAATGTTTTCACAGCCTTGACAACAACGATCTTTTCTTGGTCTAAATGTCTGACCATAAAACAGAAGAGAAAGGGCGACAGGGGAAGCTCTCACCTATTTCTTAAAGCCTCTGTTACCTAGTACCACCATCATCTACACACACGCACGCAGTCCACACACTATGCTTCTGCCACACACTCCCATAATCCCTCTTTCCTTTCTTCGCTCTTTCACGCCTGTCAGCTTCCCAAATGTACCACGGTGAACAAAATATCCAACAAACGCTCGCACACGACGACAATGCACCCTGTCTGCACACATTAAAGACAAAAAAATATAATCTAGGCATATAAACAAACACATATTTGCAGCCCACGTATGCAACAAAGACTCACACATTAAAGCACGCTATGAATAGTTGTAACAAATGTCGTTCTGGGTAGTCTATCTGAAGAGGTAGTAAAAAGCAGAAAAGACAATAAATAAATCACAACTCTATGATGATGGGTTTTTCTCGGTGGAAAACGAAGTATCACATTCAGAACACTGTCTCAAGAAACCCTTTTTCTTGCAAGCTTGTGTTCATAGTTATGGCTATTGTCTAAGATCTTACTAGTTGTATCACTTGTGTCTTGGAAGCAAAAACATGTGAAACAAGGTGATCAGGCAAATCAGTAATATCAAAGCAAAAACAAAAAGTAAAGTATAAAAAGAAGAATAAATAAAAAGAAAGTTACTCTGAAAAAAGAAATGCATTATACGATACGACATCAACGATACAGTAACTGTAGGTGAGAATATAAATTAAAAAAAGCAGAGAAAGGCCGTGGATCACCTGCGCTGTCATAGAAGTTACTGAACTACATATATAAAGAGATTACATTTAGGAAGCACGATAGTCTAATTAACGGTACTTAATTGAGGCAAATCTGTCAAAAGAAATAATGGTCTGTCTCCAAAAATAGTCTCTGTTCACTGAGTCAAATGATAGCCCCGTCATCACTGCAGGCTTTCAGAACATTTATACCTTACGTAAGAAAAAGTGATCTGAAAGTAGAAAGTAAATTACCTGCCACACGTTCTGCAAATAAGCCAATTCAACTTTCTGAACTGCAAAGCAACAACAGAACGGACTTTCTGCATGTAGGTGCGTGTATTTGTAGCAGTGAGGGTCCCTGCACTATTTAGATGACAGGTTCTGTTCAGGTGCTGCACACCTGCCACCAAGGAGACACTAGAACCTCTCAAATCAATGTTGCACACGTTAAACACTAAAACACAGATACACATAAACATTCTGAAGCACCGTTTACACATAGATTCACATTTATTCCATTTAAATCTGGTATCATTTCCAGTATACATGTAAATGTTGTTCTCTGTGTCATAGTCCATGCTTATCGTGACAGTGAAAGAGAATAATGCATGATCTGTTTCTGTAAGAAACCTCAAAGAACATGAATTCCACCGAGTACCACCTCCATTGTGAGTGTGTGTGTGTGTGTGTGTGTGTGGAGAGAGCAAACAAGCTCAAATGGGGGGAGACAGAGCATGAAGATTAGAAATAAGATGGACATGGGATTAATTTTGAAGGTCAGGTTTTGAAGGACAAGACGTACTAAGCTATCTGTAATATAGTAAAGAGCGGTGTAGCCCACTTATTAAAGTCTCCACTCTCCAACACAGTCTCTCGTTCTGTCATCATTATCTGGGCCACCGTACAATAGTTACCAGTTGTTAGAAGAAGGGAAGAAGCTAAAAGAAACTAATGAAACTCCAGTGTGCACATCTCCTGCTGTGTCCCTGTGAGTGCCGTTCCTCGCTGCGATCACACAGACATGTACTGTCCTCTTAAGCACATACTTAAGCGCATGTCGACACAGTGTGAAGGTCACGAACAGGTGACATGCAAGCACTTAAATAGATGACGCATTCAACACGGTGCCAATTTAAAGCACAGAGGATTTGCAACTACCTCTGCAGTCTTTTTCATTCACTCTTTCTCATGTATGTACATGCATAACACACACACACACACGTGGACACTCTAAGTATGAAGGACGACTTATTGAATTTGGCTTGACAGAGGAAAACCCTGAGTGAAGATAAATAAACTAAACTCACACATTTCAATCTGCACTGTTTGACCTTCTCACCCAGTTCTGATCTCTCCTCAAACCAACTCGTGCAGTATTTCTCTCTAAATCTCTCTCTGCTTGTAACAAACCTTGAGTGTCGCATTCTCTCCCGTGCCCCCTCAATATCCAGTGAAATCCGTTAAGCGAGGCACAGTGTGGACATAATGAGGAGGACTGAGTCTTGGCTCAAACTTCCTCAAATGGTTCTCTTGTGTTGTTCATTAACAAAGGTCTGCTGCCTGGAGACTAATTTAAACTTGAATCGGGGGGGGGGGGGGCTTTAAACTTTGGAGGCAAATGAAAACAAGAGCTGTCACACCTCAAGTGAAAACAAAGCTCAGCCTCACCGGGGAATTTGGAGAAGATGAAAGCATTTAGCAACATGAAAACCTGGAAACACCAAGGCCCTGCCTTTGCTTTAACATTATTATATATTATTATTTTCCAGCCTTGTGTTGATCGGTCAGACTTCATGTCATGAATCATTCGACTGATATGGAATATGGTACCAACATACCCTGCCAGGATTGTTGTTTGTGTTCTGGTCACTCTTTGACTTTTTATAAAACTCCATCATCTTTTGGCCTTCAACGCTTTAAACTGTGATGGAGAACATGGTAAACATGTCTGTTGTTGTTGTTTGTTTGTTTAAAACCACCTTAATGCTTAATGCTTAATTTAAACCAGTTAACATTTAGCCTTACAGAGCTACAGCATGGCAAAGACTCTTGCTATGCTCTTTTCTTCTTATTACCAGAAATAAACCCTAGATATGCCACAATCTGACGCCTACCTCAATCTACAGGTACCGAGTGTGATTAAATCATTTTGTATGAATGCACTCTAAGCTGTCTGGTTACATATTTTATTACGTTATCTAACACTTAAAAGATCAGAAACAGTAGGAGTTGATTCCACCTGAAACCAGGCATCGCTTCTTGCCAGCCACATTGACCACACTCTCCCCCACCGTGCTCCTCTTTTAAATATAGTAAATGAAGAACTCTGGCAGCTAATTCGATTTTAATAAAAGGGGGGAAAACTATGACCAGTCACTGCACTGTTGGCAAATCATCTCTCCTCCATTCTCCCTTTCTGCATCTCCACCTCTCTGCCCCGATCATTAAATTTAGTCTATAAATAAATACCTTGAACTGTCAGCCAGGCAAATGGAACTGCCAACATGGGAATATGTGGCAGGGAGTAGAAAAGAGGAGGACAAGCCAGAATCACAATAAGTCTATAATGCGCATCATTGGCAAGTTTGAAGAGACATAAAAAATAAAAAAATAGACAAAGCGAAACAACCAGTGGTCAGGTGCATTTTAGAGGAGGCACCAACCTTGTGAAAATAGAAATACTAAAGCTAAAGCTACTTTATTTGCCTTACTAAGTCATGCACACGGAGCCCTTTGCATTTTACTAATACTGCCTTATTTACTGCATTTGTTTCTATTGGCCTAAAACAAAATGTTACTGAAGGATATATGCAGAGCCTTGTCGACCATCTCAGAAAACCCCAAACTTAAAGTTGAAAGCCAAGTAACCACTATGCCACTAAAGGAGCTAAGGTTTTAAGAATTAGTGATACATGCACGGTAATGTTGGTTATGCAGTGTGTTTGATCTGTAACGCAGTAAACAAGGCAAGTCCTGCACTGATTGAATCTTCATGTCTTCACAGCCACGACCATTATCACGCTAAATCACCAGGATTGCCATGTCTTCAGATGTTCATGCTTTCGCTTAATAGGCTTCTGCTCGCCTCTGGCTAATATATTACTTAGAATGTTTATATAATTTTAACAGATCATTGAACAGCTTTATCCCAAGTGTGCTTGGGGCTAATGCAGTTTCCTGTGGATGCATGTTTTTTCTACATAAATTGCAGAACTAGCAATTATCTTATATATTTTTTAATTTGTTCACATAATTCTCACTAAGATTTTTGTTTAAACAAGTTTCTATAACAGCTGCTTTTCAGCTATTAACTTGATTAACAAGAATCATTGTATAATTTTACAATGAGTCGTGTACCATGGTTAATTTAATAATTTAATTTAATGTGTTTGTCTGTATAAATTCACATATTACATTACATTACATACATTAACGATAACAGCAGCTGTATAAGACTTTCTGAGCTGTTACTTCACCAGTGGGCCCAACAAACTGGTTTACGTTAGAGAGTCTCGTAGAGTCTGAACTTTGTTTACACGTGTCTAATCTCATCCATTTGATCTACAAATTATCTGTACGAAGAAGACACTGGCACCTTGCAATTACATGTTGCCAAGTGACATTCAGTAATTTGATATATCTCCATCTCATATTGTATAAAAGCACATTGTCAGCTGAACTAATTTATATTTATTTTTTTTATTTTTGAATCCAGAGTGAGCCAACAGAGATGTCTGTGCATAGGACTATGTCAGACATTGTCACCATGCATAAAGACAGCCTACATCAAAAAAGCACATAATCTGGGACAATTTGGCACAAAATACCGTGTGCCACTTGCTTTATGAGTATAATATCTGCAGTCTCTTTTCTGATATGATAAGAAAATACCTTGGCTCACCTACTGTAGCTGGTGTCAGAGGGTGGGTGATGGAAACTTGAGAACAAAATAAGGACATAAAGTAGTTTGAGAATAAATTCTACAAACCTGAGAAAAATTGTAGAAAAAGTAAACTAACTGTATGTTACGACATATTATGGAATAATAACAATAAGACAACATGTACAAAAAGGTATGTTACCAAACTCGTTGCTAATGAGGCAAATAAAACACAACTTTTTGGACTAATTAAAAAGCCAATATTCAATAAGGCATAAGCCCCGATGTGCAACAACAACATGGGAGACTTTTGATCATTTTAATAAACTAGATAAGGAAGACCTTGTTAAAACCATAACATAATTAAAACCCCCCCTGCTGCTTAGATCCTATTCTGACTCACTTCTTCAAGAAGGTTATACATCATACTATGGACGACGTACATAGCTTTGTTATTGAATCTTCCAAGTCTTTCCAGAAGTGCTTAAAACATTTAGTCTGAATACTTCGTAAGATCTGTTTAATGTTTAGCAATATCCTAGCAAAAGCAGTATACACACTTAAATGTCTTCCTTTAACAATAGTGACATATATGATACATATCAATCTCAGTTCCATAAAGCTCATAACAAACTGTTCAACGATCTAAAACTAGGTGTGAACATGTGTAAGTACTGTTTGCATGTTTCTAATACACATTACATGGTGCTCCACTGGGTTCAATACTTGGTCCACTCCTTTTGTTATTACACCTGCTTGCTCTGAGTCAAACTGAACTACAACAACCCAGTCATCATTTTAATAACTATCCTTAGTACCTGAAGATTTGACCAATTTAATATTGGCTAACAGAATCTCTTACAAATATCAATATATTACAAGTATTTAAAACTAAATGAGACAAAATTGAAATCATAGTAGCTGGTATAGTTACCGATGCATGGCAGACTCAACCTGAGGCATCATATAGAACAATTTAAACTTTACAAATTACATGTTTTTTTATCTAACACCTAACTGCATTTAGAAATATATCCCCTAATTTATTTATTATGTTTTAATCTTGCACTTGCCCAGTATTTATTTATTTAAAATGTCTACAGGCCCTTTATATATAGTCATGTGTGTATTATATGGAAACATTAACTGACTAGCCTCAAACAAGCTGCGGGTACGAAGCCTCTTGGGTGTTAATCTGCCAACCTTAGCTGCTCAGATGTCAACACAGAATTTATTGCAGGCAGTAAATAGAGCATCATTACATGCATTATCAGGAAGTGTAATAAAAGAAAGCTCCTGGAATAAATTCAAAATATACAAACCATGGATGCAATGATTGATGTAGCAATAACATGAAGACTGAAATAGATAGGTGTCAGGAGTTAAGAACAATTAAGTCAGTTACATTGACTGTGAGTGTTACGTTAGATACATGAGTCACAATGGAGATGCAGCATAATAAATGAAGCCTTGGGGCTTGTATACACAGGGCTATTGCAAAATCAATCCGGGGTTCATAGAATAATTTATATTTATTAATGAGCAGAAAGGAAGAAGACATCCATCTGGATTACATTAAGCATATCTTCCTATCTGTGGTGCACTGGAGGAAGAAAAAGAACAGTGATGCTTCCTACCGGGTATAAACACATCTAATTTACAGTCGATTAAGCAGACAAAAAACAGTGGGAATTGTGTCACCATTCAGGGAATTTAAAGGGATTTTGTGTATATTTGTGGTTTATTTACTTTGGGAAATACACATATAGTCACTCAGTACAAAACAGCAGTCGACTGATATCCCGACACACTTGTATAACATTCTTTAAAAAAAGCCTTGATGATGCAGAACTCATATGGCACTGAAATATTGCAAATATTTCCGCAAAAATTAAACCCACAATGCAACTAAACCATTGACAGTTCAATGACAAATTCAGTGTGTTATGCTTGCAGCGGCTGAGCCTTGAGTCGCAGGTCTCAAGCAGAGACTGCGTGCCACAGAAATGTGGTAATGTCACTTCTTTCTCCACACCCTCAGATATTTCTATTTCGAACTTATAGTCTTCAAGCCTAACTGCTCAATTTATAAGAGTTTGATGTGGAAAAACATGTGGAGTTCATTCAAATTTAGGTTTTAGCAATTAAAGAGAAATGTTGTTCGGATTTAACATACCGAATGTGTAGTATATCTAGTGTACAGTCACTGTACAGATATTATTCTTGATATATCTCATATCTCTCCCCTCCCTCTCCCTTCATAAAACATCAAATGATTAAGTTTATTATTATGATATTGTTCATTGTTGTTTTGTATCCAGTGTTCTTTAATTTTCTAATGAACATTTTGTTAGTTTTTGCTCTGGAGGATTTTTTCTTAAGAGATTTTTTATTTCATTTGTGTAATTGTGATAACTGACATGGATACTAGCTAAACATAATGTGCATCCCAAAAGGATGACTTGTTTTTTTTCACATCCCAAAAGTCATCTAAAGTGGATGAATTATAGATTAATATATATGTGCATGTGCAGTTTGTGTGTACATAATACAGGAAAACCGTTCTACCTTCTTCAAATTCTCCTTCTTCCTGTCACACTCAAAGTAAAAGTTTCGCTACAGAGGCAGCAAAGGGCACAGATACACCTCGCTAACCTTTAACTGTATATTAAAACATGCTGAATCATAAGATGCTTGGCTTGGCTGGTGATACGGTATGGTCCCTGATCATGGCAAATTAAATGGTGGCTTCCTAATTCAATATTAGCTCCAATCTGTAATTAAATTAGATGCTTGAGTGTAGTGGAAGAGAGTGAATATCTGGCAAATATAAGACTGGCAAACGAGTTTCATCACCATCATCACCAGAACTGGCGACTTAAATAATTGATATCTCTTATTATTCACTCCCATCTCATTATCTTTTAAAAGCTTGCTCGGATTCAAACAGACTGCAAGATGTATACTATGAGCCTCATTTGAAGATTTAGGTCTTGGATGCTACAAAAAGATCTGGATGTATGTCTCTCCTCTCTGATTCTGCCCATCACAATCTCTTTCGTGTATTGTTCAGTGATTTGAAAGCAGCCCTGTGAATTGGTGTGACTATAAAACAAACAGAGTAGAAGGACAGAACAGGGAGGGGAGGGAAACAGTTCAAACCAAAAGAGAAGCAGAAAGCGACAGAATACAACAGTGAGACCGAAGAAAGATGCACCATAGATGGGCAGTTTCCTACCTGAGGTAACGCAGTGGTTCTATGGTTTCAGCCTCTGCCTCAGCTGAGCTGTGGTTCATCTTGTCCATCTGTTTTCACCCAGCACGTCTCGACAAATATGAGAAAGGATGAGCTGTGCCGCTCTAAAGGAAACACTTCCGTTCCTTCTCCCTGACTGTGATTTAAAACACACACGTCTCCTTCTTTCCCTGGGAATAGACAGAATGTAAATGGGCTTTCTCCCTCTGTATCTCTCTCTATGGCTCTTGATTGGTTCAGATGCTAGAAGGTAATTAATTACTGGCTGCTACACACACACACACATACACTCACACGCTGTGAATCTTGCCTCTATATCTCTGCCTCTCCTCTCTGTCTCTTTCCCACCGTGGCCCCAGCTCTGTCTCTGATAAAACCAGCTGGCTGTGTGTATCAGCTGCGCTCAACAGGAAAGCCAGCCAATTAAGAATCAGGAGGCATGGTGCTCGCTGGCTGATTGGCCGAGGCTTCCACGATCATAGCTGTTCAGTCATCCACGGTGCAATCCTCTCTCCCCTCCCTCAAATTCACACAAATATAGACACACACACACACACACACACACTGAATCCTTAGTGGCAAAAAATCCCCTTGATGTAGAAACTAGAACGAGCTTTAGAGTGAGGAAACACTTGGCAGCTCAGCGAATCACCTTTCATTTAATGATGTGAGGTAGATGAAGCACATTACCTACACTGAGATAATAACACTACAGTACCTCAGTAGGTACATGGCAGCAATTTGCAGCTCCAGCACAAATTATGGGTGATATAAACGAGACTGTAATGTACTTTGATGCATCCGCACTGACCATATGTTTATAGGGCAGCAGAGAAAAACGCTTATGTTACACAATAATTGCAATGTAGATATTATAACTATCAGATAGTTTAAGCACACACACACAAATATACTGGAAGAAAATGTACATTATAGCAGTAACACAGGTAGAGCGTGCATCCAAGGAATGAAGCCCAGAAGTGGGTCATGGTGATATTCAACAGTTCACTTACTTCTAATAACATATCTCACTATTTCTCCCACTACAGCAGTTTACTCTGATTTCGTTGTAACCACTTGTTACAGCTCAGCTAACAGTCTGCAATATAACTTTAAAGATTAGGGTAAAAATCAAGCACTCATTTTCCTTTTGTTCTACCAGATAACACAAATGCACCTGTTAGGAACATTCATTAATGTAGAGACAATAGATGCAATGGCATTTTGGTGTATTCTGCCATCTAGCGGTTACAAATTAACATTACAACAGCTGCAGGCAAAAGCTAGAAAAAGAAACTAGGCTAGTACAAAATAAAAAGTAAAAACAAAATCAAATTTTGTGTTAAAGTTCGGCTGAAGCTAATATTGGGCTTTTGGATATAAGGTACGTTTTTTGTTGGACAACTGCACATACATAAAGTAATACAGGAGATAGATGAAGTTCATGTATACCGAGTTACAGCTACTCCATGTGTTCGATAAGCCAAACGGACTTGGGGAAAGGATGCAAAGCCCTCACCCCTTACCTTGAAGCAGAAGGCGCTCCAGTCCATGAATGCTGACTTATGCAGATGTCTGCGTGTAGATGTTTTAAAAAAATTGGTAACCCACCACTTTGCATGCATCAACAAACTGACACTAAGAGCATCTGTTGCTCGACTATGCTTAAACACGAATAAATAGGCATACCAGCATAAAAGAGGGGTTAAAATTAGTTTTATTATTTGATAGAGCAGAAAAAAATTCTCATACATTGTTTTTCTTTTCCATTTGCACTGCATTTAACAGCTCTTTGACCCCAAACAAACGGAATGGTGATAATGTTGTCAAACAGCAGCAGCAGCAGCAGCAGCAGCAGCAGCAGCAGGCAGTAGTCAGGACAGCGCAGGGTTACATTTAACAGGGCACAAAAATGACGGGCTCATTCCAGATTGCTTTATTTTGCATCCACAAGATGTGGGCTGCTACTTTCTGCCTGTCAGGAATGTACGCACAACCTGGATTCCTGATGCTACTTTGAGACAGAAATACCAGTTCAAGCTATTTGAAATTGACTTGCAGTTCTATCAGTTATGGACAAATGGTACTGAGTGTACAGTGATGATACACCTAGGACAAAGAGATGAACTTCAACTGAGGCCCGATTACCTAATGCAGTGCAGCATCCTTTCAGTGTGAAGCCCGACAATGATCAGTGAGCTAAAGGGTGCACTCTGGATTCAGGATACAAATACTTGTAAAATGTCGCTTTAGATTATCACATCATGGAAATCAAGAGTGAAGCAACAGGGCAGCAAGACTCAGGGTTTCTAAGTACACTGTGATGAGATAAGTAACACCACTGTTTAAATCTGAAAAGGACAAAATGGAAAGATAAATAAGGAAAAATAAATCCAGAGGCAGTCCAGCTGTTGGGATGTGTATCTGTTTTCCAACATCCACTTTTACCCATTTCTCTGCCTAAACATTAGTTATTGGTATTTGTTAATTTTCCAATAGGGCACCTTAATGTAAAGCCATTGCTGCGGGCTTAAAGTAAAAGGACCACCCCCAGTGACTGAAATGAAAGAATACACCACATGGCTGTTAAATAACTAAACTCCATTAGCAATGGGATTTCCCTGCTTAATGTAGGACATTTTGTACTTCACTAGCTTATCCTGTGCTGCTGCAACCTGATAAAAATGCACTATAGCGTGAAAGGCATAGTTAGCTCAATTCAAGGACCTGACATGTGACCATACACACCTTAATGTTAAAGACTAAGAAGTTCATGTCATTTGTTGCTATAGGGGTTTTTGCATAACTACATTCTGAAAGCTGTCCAGCTTCTCTCAGACCAGTCAGAGGGCGAGGAGAGCCACTGGGCACACAAGAGAAAATCTTATTTAAAGTGGAGATCCATTCAAACGTGGGGCATAAGCATATATCTTTACTAACATGACCCAGAGAAAAAACCCAGAGACTGTTTGTCTATACAAGAAAAATAATGCACCACAACCTATGTCTAAAAGCAAAAAAATGTCAGAAATATGACATTCTTTACACCCCCTCCGTTTAGCATGAATTCATGTTTATAGAGGGGTCAAATAAACTAGAAACCTTCTAGTAGAAGGGATTCCATTTGGGCTCCACTAGATCTTTGGAAGGTTTTTTTTTTCCTTTTTTTTTATTTTTTGTTTGTTTTTTTTTGTTTGTTTTTTTTACAATATTCAATAAGAATAGTCCTCCAAACATATTCTCCGTGTTTTTACATGAGTCAGTGAAACCTTAATCTTTATTCTTCCTCTACATCTTAGAAAAAAATCTAAAGTATTTAAAAGTAGGCCACAACATGGAACCCTGCAGATGTAAAACCACCTCAACAGTAACATGAGCCTGTGAATTCAGACCTCGACAAGAGGCCACTTCCAAATTATAAGGGAGCACAATATTCCAAACACAGTATATTATGACTTACAGAAGAAACAACAAAATCATAACATTCAGCCATACAAAATAACCCAACACACATCAACTTCTCTACTTGACAACGCCATAGGTTAGAGAGAAGAGGCAGTCTGTGTGCAGATAGAGATCATTTTTACAGTCCTTTTTTTTATTTTATTCATTTTTGCAAAGCTGAAGCATTTATTTTGTGGATGGTCTTTGAAGCTCAACCACCATCCCCGTGATGAGGTCTTGAATTAAGTTCAGTTCAGCCACAACACGGGCTTGAGTCTGACTGGCTCAGACTAGAGACGGGTAGGACATAAGGCGAATATCTTTTTGTATAGGATAGTGATTTTTTTTTTTTTCCTGCCTAATCCAGAGGCAGGGGAGCTCAAGGGTTGGGTGGCAGCTTCCTCTTCACGCAACAGGGAGGGAGAGGCAAGATCACTAAAGACGTTTAGGAAGTTGTACACGCCCATGTTTACACCAACCCTCAGAAAGGTACCCACATTTAAAAAACTCCTGTCCTTGACGCCCACGCTGTTGTAGCACAACTCCAATTCAGGTAAGGAACATGGCAGCAAAAAGATCTGAGGAGGGGATGGAGCAGCACATCCATCCAACAAAAAAAGATGCTGATTCTCACTGCACCATTTTGGGCAGAGTCCATAGAAAGGATTAGAACGATAATGAGAATGGCTGTTATTGATATTAAGAAAGTAATAGTTATGATGTCAGTAGGGTGTAAGATTGCATTATTTCCATGTGTTGGTTGCTTGGGTGATTGAACGGGAGGGAATCATGTCCAGCAGGTACTCTCGCTGACGCTCCACAGCAGAGCTGCTCTTGTGAGCAGACAAGCTGGGATTCACATAGGGCATATTCACACCTGTCAAGAGACATATGAGTGGTCAGTGTACTGAACATTATTAACATCAAACCATTTTATAATGTGATAGCATTTGACATTTTCTTAGTAGTTTGACTAAAAAAATATAAGAAAATATAAAGACAAAAAAACAGAACACGTGGCATCCACCTTAGAAGAGGAGTTACTCCAAAGAGGAACACAAAGCGAGAACGAGTTGAGCACATCCTGTCTAACTTCATCTCATGTTTACCTACCTGTGTTGCCACTGCTCTGCTTCCTCCAGGCAGCCACGTTGCTGCTGCTGGCGCTGACCTTTGACCCGTGCTGCAGCTGCCGCGCTGCAGCATGCTTGCCTGCCCCGCTGCCCAGTGCCGCCCGTGACACCGCACTGTGCAGTTGAGAGGAGGAAGGAAATGAGTGGGCCACACTACGAGAGCTCACTGCAGACTGGATGTTGTGTGACAGATGACTCTGTAGAGAGAAAGAGAACGTGGCGTGTTGGTGTAGATGTTAATTAAATGTAAATGTTTTGGCTGCTGATCTATCTATTTTGAAATACATGCTTTTAAATAGATAACAGTGTCTTTAACATTGAAAGGCCATGCTAACCTGCTTAATGGTAGAGTGGTGGGCAGCCACAGATCTGTGCATGGCAGCTCCGACCTGTTTGTACTGCTGGGACACCAGCACCTCACTCTTGGACAGAGAAGAGGAAGATGAGGTGTTTTTAGAGGCAGGGGAGGCAGAGGAGGAAGCAGCTTGCTGGAGGATACGTTGTTCAATCTCCTGCTCCTGTTGGAGTGCCTTGACAAAAGCTGCCTTCAGCCGACTGGTGTGTTCAGCCTTCAAGGCTTTCTTCTGATTGGATGACATGCATTGGTCACAGAGGATGGTCCCAGCCTTCTCCTTTCTCCAGCGGGAGGTGAAGTCTGTCTTACACTGGGCACAGGTGTATGGCTCTTTGGGAATGGAACCGGTCATTGCAGAAACTGGACATGGATTACCTGTGAATCAATGAAAGAAATAGAGAGCTGCTTTAGACTTGATTTCTATCTTTACATTCTGCAATTCGGTCCCCAAAACATGCCCAAACTAGATACGAGAAGATCTACCCACCCCTGCCATGCATCTCCAGAAGTTTTTGCACCACCTCTTCCAATCCCAACAAGTAGATGAACTCGTTATTGGCAGCTGAAGGCAGGAAGTTGAATTCGGGGGCAGGAGGTTTGGGTGGAGGGATCTCCAGTAGTGTCTTCTCCAACTGCTTACGTAGTGCAAGCTTGGCAGCTGCCTGCCGACTGGCTGGAGAGTCATTGACACCTGAGTTGGGTGACACTGATGAGCCCTTTAGGCTTGTTGGAGAGGCCTGGAAACAAACAATAGAAACAATTTCAGGGAAAAAATATGAGGATGGGGTATTTCTCCTATGGATAACCTTAAGCATGGCAGCAATGCACTATTGACTAGCTGGAGGAAGTATGTTATTTTTCAATGTATTAAAACATTAATATTTTGTCCTCACCTGAGGGATATTCACCATGACATTATTGTTAGCCACATTAGCCACTCGAATGAGTCCCTGCTGAATGATCCTCTGGCCCTGGACCTGGACATTAGGCACAGACGCCCTGGGAGCCAACAAGAGTGGAGGGGGGCCTGAACCACTGTGCTGCTGCTGGCGTAGACTAGCTATCTGCTGAGGAGTCACTGCAATAGGCTGAGTAGCACACAAACAGAAACAGCCATCAGTGACAAGTTATATGAAGACAAAGAGAGCTCTTCAACTCAGTTCACTTTAACATTGAGACACTAACTTGGGGTCCTCTGACCAGAGGGGGCATGACCATCTGGGAGTTGTGTTTGGACGGGACAGGCCCACCCCTCACCAACGGAGGAGGGATCACAGTGCCTGTGCTACGACTTGTCACCTTGAGAAACAAAAATACAAATATAAATTAAGTATTAACTTATGTATATTTCACCACAATAAGAAAATGTACATTTATCAAACTGTCAAGTAGGAAAAAAAAAAAGTAGGGTGGCACTAACAAAATTAATAAATTACCTGGAGGGGTCCTTTGCTTGATGTGATGCTACCTCTCACCAAAGGAGGTGGAGTAGCTACAGATCCAGTCGTCTAAAAATGAACAGGAAACAATATTAGCCTATAAAGGATAATTAAATAAACATCTTTATTAGCAATGTCAGCTAGAAAATGTTTTAACAAGACCTAAAAAATTCAATAAAAGTATTTGTGTGCTCATAGGACTTGAAGCAAAACACTCCTGTTGCATCCATTGGCTCTTACTAAATATGATTTCCTCTTCTAGGGTTTTTACCTTCTGTACAGTGCTCTCCTTCTGGATCTGGCTCTGTCGTAATTTCTTAAGCAGCACCAGTTTAGCCTCTTGGAGTCTCAGTTCTTCCTTCAGCTGTTTGATGATGCGCTCCCTCTCCTCAGGAGAACTCTTCTACATGCATTGTAAGAGATCAAAGGGAGTTTTAGTTTATGTATTTTTTACAAACCTTCAGACTGTTTATCAGAGGGATAAAACAGATGATGGCAAATAGGTACAATTTAGAGTAATTTCAATAGACCAGACTAAAATCAAGAAATACTGTATGCTTTGGAATCTATTACTGAATCCATTTGCAGAAGTCTGTTTAGCAGTGGGATCCATCATCTCTTTACTCTTCCAGCTTGGCAGCTATTACTAGGTAAGGATGAAGACTTCTGTGTGTGCAGACAGTTGTATACAAGGTTTTAATTCTGTTTTCCTACCATAAGTTTATCTGTGTCAGTCTTTGTGAAGCAGTGGCCGTTCATCAGAGGACTGGAAGGCTCATTGTCTGATAACACAATCACATCATCTGGTGATGGTGGCTGCCTTTCTTTCTTGATGTCACTGGGGGTTAAAAGACAGAAATTGCATTATTTAACATTATACTTCAGTCCAAAACAGAACCGTTACTGCAGCCAACTTGTAGTTTTGACTAACATCCAGTAGATGGCAGTATTTAATAATGATTTTATCATCCCTGTTGTGCAAATGTGTATAGGAACACACAAAAAGGAAAGAAGAGATCATTAACGGAGTAATGGCGGCAGGGGAACATCGCAACAACCCATTATCTCCAGCAAAAGGTAACACTGACAGACATCCTCTCCGTCTCCTCTTCCAACAATAAAGTCAAACAGAAACAACATTCAAACAAAAGGGAAAATTATCTGCTTCATTAAGGCCTCTGATAAAATGTTTAGTGGGTTTTTCTGAGAACTGAGAAGAGCACAGGCTTCTAGTGGCAAGCCACATATGCATCAATTTGAAGAGGGATGGACTATGCCGGAAGAATAAATCTGCCTCTGTCACTGCAGGCATCCTGCCTGGTGCTGAGGGTTATGGCGCTTGAAAATGTAAGTCGAAGTGGTAAAGAGAACTCGGGAAAGATGAGCTGAGGTAGTGATATATGACAGTATTTAATACTCTTATACTGTGGAGTTATGCATGCACAGATTTGGCAATGTTATATAATAGTTCAGGCACTGTCGAGTTCTGGGTTCAAGATTAGGCCCAGATTACCACCCAGACAGGGCCTCACCACTCCCCTACCTCCGTGGCGAGGCCTATGGCCTAGCCGAATCGGCACAGCCTGGGCCTCAGCTCTCCCCTCCCTCCCAGCTGCCGACACCAGAGTCACAAACTGAGCAGAGCGGAGGTCCGCTGGAGACACTGGAGAGGGTGACAGTGAGGGGGAGGGGAATACATGGCCAGCAGCCAACCTATTGTGTACACTCTCTCTCACTCACTACTTCAAGCACCCCTCCCCCACCCACACTTACTTATTCATCTTTTACACTCAGACTCACTGACTCAGTCCTTCACACTCTTTTCTGTGTGCTTCTGTCCTCAGACACGCTTCTTTGCTATTCTCTGCTTCAACACAGCTGTCCAACACCTACCGCCCAACAGACACAGCATGCTCAGTTCAACAAGGTCAACTATGTAACAATAACCATGTTGTTTATACTCGCATTATGACTTGAGATTTTCAGCAGACTAAGCATTCACAACACAATTTTTTTTGGTCATAACATAACTTTGCCCAGCTGCTAAGAGCACAATCAAACCCCTAGTAATAGATTATACTCGTACTTCCTGGTATGTACTTGACATCTGGACGCCAACCTGGCACTTCTTTTCTCAGAAAGATTACACTCCTGAAGCAGAGCTAAAGTCTGTAGGCTTCAGCTGTCTGCAGCTTCCCTACATTGTAGAGGAATTGAGAGATTCATCACCTCTCACAAAAGCTTGATCGTGACTCTTGACTAAGTCTTTGACAAAATAACACGGACTAGCTTGTGTTGATTACTACTACTCTATTGAGAACAGCTTACACAAGCATCACACCACACACCAGCTTGGTTACATAAGGTCCAGTGTCTCTGCATGCCTCACCTTCCCCAATCATGGCTTCACACTTACCCCACTATAGGATTGCTGAATCAGTCAATTCTCCATAACACAACACTACAGTGCCATTTTAAGCTCTGCAAGGCTCTGTAGACAAATGACATAGCTGGCCTATAAATAGTCAACAGGTCTTTTCAAATATTGACATATTGACTTTTTAAAGAGTGACATATTGCCACTAAGAGTTTTACAAAGTTGACCTAACATACATAACACAATATAACAAGATAAACACCTTGCGCTGCCTGCGTACATCAGCACATGCTGAAGGTTAAACAGGGGCCAAAGGTGACGCGTCACTGAACGTATGATATATCACAGACAGAGACAGCACACTTTGAGCTCAATTAACTCTTTGTCCCGCTTTGACTGCCGTCACATTAGCGTGTGCATTTATCGCTCTGCCAAACGCATCACATGACATCAGGCATTTCTCTGCGTGGTCATGTGACACACCCACCACCCCCTGCTGGCCCCTCCTTTCCCCAACTGCTCCTTCCAATGTGGAAACCATGGCAACGGCCAGTTGGAACCAGTTTGTGACACATAGCCTTCATTTTGTGTGAAGTGTGAGTTCAGGTGCTGTGGGAGAAAATGGAGCCCAGGCCTCAGGAGCCTCAAACTTTTCAAAATGGGGGCAGGCTGCCGACAACCACACAGCAACTTCCTGTATGACTCCTGTCAGACCACTTGCTAGTGCAGTGTTGATGAGAAACCCAAAACTTCAATAGATGTCTCTGCGCACAACTCGTGAACCCAAACTCCAAGGCCTGCAGTACATAAATAACGTTTGGGTTTTCAAACAACCTCACACAAAAATGCAGACAAATACTGTGCCCCAGCTGTCAGCCCACACTCCCTTACTCCTTGTTAATACATATGATGATGCAACATCCAGATGCAAACTACTTTATGGGCAGATTATGGTGCATTTTCCTGAGCTGGAAGCACTAACAAAGAGTTTATTGTGGAAAAACGTGGCTGATTTTGCAATATTGCGGCCCAGCATACAGTAATAGATGTCTGAGGTCAAGTGTTTACAGTATCCATTTCAGTGTAGTTCTTAGAGTAATATCTGACAGTATGGTGTAAACTAAACAAAAATATGTTTCTTCCTGTGATCTTTTCCTAGTCTCACCTTTTGGATGTGCTCATGTCAACAGGTTCATCTCCAGTCTGCACCTCCACCTTAATGGTAGCCTTCACTTCGCCAGCTTTTAAGATGCTGGCTGCAACCTTTGCAGCCTGCTCACTCTTGAGTTTGACACCTTCACCTCCAGATCCCACTAGGGCTAGGGGAGCATCTCCCCTCTCCAGCTTAACCCGTTTGCTGTCTAGGTCTCCCAGGGACCCAGCATGAGCTGCATGGTCCCTCTCCAGAGCTCGCTTCTGGCTGCGAGTTTGACGCACTGCCTCCTCTGACATGGCTGCCCTCACCCTGGAGAGAGACAAAAGGAAACAGTTACAAGCAGTCTAAATATTTACAAGACAACAAATAAACACAGACAAAGAAGAAGCAGAGTACAGGTTTGGGAATTATCCCAAAGACAAAAGCCCTGTGGGAGTTTTTACATTTGGGTAATTTCAAACTGTATTTTTATGTAATCATATTGTACCATACACTTATCAAAATATTTATCGCTTATCAAACCATATATCAAAATAGTTGCAGATAAATCTTGATCTTAAGTCTTGAACATCTAATTGATTAATTGACTTCTAGCTCGAGACAGCTGAGGTTTCCAGCAACGGTGGGGTGTATTAAGTAACTCCCGTCCAACTGCCAGTGCCCCAGATCCTGACCCAATTCTCACTCAGTACAGTGAAAGTCAAGGATGAAGAAACGTGCTTCACTTTTTGGGAAAAAACTATTACACAGCAGAAAAATACACCACCACTGTGCATTAATACAAGGTACAATTTTGTACCATCGTGACAACAAGAACATCAGTGCTCCTTTAAAGATTTTCATATGATGGCCCACTGATTAAGGCTCAAACCAACCTAAATTCACACAATGTGACCCTGACTTCAATTCTATAAATTCACCCTATCAGCTATTATTTCTGATTCATAAAACTAAGTAAATATTCAACGTGATATCATCACCGCTCCACTTGACCCTATTCCAAGATTCCATGAGACAAAAAATGTGCTTCCCAGAAAACCGGTTCAAACTGGTCTTCGATTGAGACAAGGCGCAGGTTTAATTCCTGGAAAGACAGAGTGGCAGAAGGGAGAGAGAGCAAGAGAAGCCATGGGCACATCCCACACATAGAAAGAGGGAGGAGAAAATCAAGTCTTCAGACGTTACAAAATTTGTCTACAAGACAACAGGGGGGCTGTCATATCAGTGACATGAACAACTTCTACGGCAGACACGAGTCAACAGATGCTGACAAATGTTAAAAGCTTGTCATTCAAAACCTAACTTTCTTGATATATTACACTACATTTAGGTATTGCTGAAAACCAGAGGTAAGTTAAATTATTTTTTGAGCTTTCCATTAAGACTTCAATAATTAAAAGGCCAAGCAAAAATCATAATTTACCAAATGAAATGTATACACAAACCTCCACTAAGCATCTGTGGCCTGTAAAGTAAAAGTGCTTAAGGAACAGCAAAGTAAGGTGGGAAAACAAAACAGCTTTTCAGCAATTTCAACTGATCACTCACTACAGTGAGGCTGCAGCTTGTTCCAGCAACTAATATCTGTTAATTAAGTCCTAGATTTACTAAATATAATACAGAGGCATCCTGACACTTTACAAGATGTTAAGTTCAGATGTTAAGCTCAGATGTTTGAAGAATTAAACCAACCACATCCTAACTAACACTCCAACACAGCTAAAACATTCAGATCTGTACACAACAATAGATGTGCCCTGTACCATCCCTGGACACAAAGCCTATCTATCTGCCAGAGATGACAACTTGTGTGTGGGTGTGTATGTGTGTGTGCCTATATACCACACAGTGCTCCAGAAACCACACTTTACCTTGTAAGACTGTTCAAATGGTGGCTGCCCATTGCTCTGTCTGCAGCAGTGTGGTGGTGAACTGTGGCAAGAACAAAATGACTGTAACCCTTTGGGACGATGATGTGTCAGATCTGCATGTCACAGGGACAGCAGTGGTTGGTAGTTTCAGGTCTAGAGACATGGCTACCTTAGTCCCACAAGAAAAGGATGTCATCATGAATCCTGTGTTTAATGTGCTGGATGCACTGCTGCTAGGCAACAAGGCGTACAAACCAAATAAAATTGTTGTGCTTGCATATGTTGTGATTATGAGTGTTATGTACGCAATTCAGACAGACTGAGAGGAATGTGTGTACTAGTGTCATCGCTAATTCACACCCTGTCTCACTAAGCCGTCTAGTGAGGCACCACCACTCACTGGAGCCCATGTCTACTCAGCGCCTTGGTTTCTATATAAGCCCAGAAGGCCTGTTGTGTGATATGAGGTCATTCACAACCTCTAGGACACTCACACCAAGAGCTATCAAACATGTGAGGTAGAAAAAAAAAAACTATAGGAGACTCATTTAGAAAAGGTGCCTTCACTATATGGAAGCCTATTTGAGCATAGCCATCAAACAAAAGTGTCTCTCTATGTCATTCACAGTGACACCTGAGAGGGTTAGACGACATTGCATCAATACTTCAAGCGATGACAGAAGTTGAGCTAGTGTTACAGTGAAAAAATGTGCACAGTATTTGTGACGTTGGGACAAATGGGTATAACACAGGTCCAAGAACATATACTGTATAAACAAGACATTATGAGGAAGACAAAGATTCCCTCTTTGATTTAGGAGCATCCTGTTAAAACAGTATCACTTGTTTGAACTTAAACCATTTGGGTTTGAATAATCGTATAAAGATTTTGTATTTAATAGACAGGCTATCACGTGAAAAGATTCTGAATCTATCAGTGAGAGTAACCTTTCTGTCAGTTTCAATGCTTTCACAGTTCCATCCATTCAGTGAGTTAAACCAACTAAAACTGACACTACTGTCTCACAAACAAACCTGACTTGTCCATCAGCTTGTCCATCGAGGGGTGCCTGGAGGGAAATGTTACCCCAAACTTCCCTGCCTGGGATTCAAAGTGGTACTTTTATTCTATGCTCAGTTCTGCCTTTTCCTGTCGTAATCCTTGATTATAACACCACTTGACTATCAATTTCACACTATCAAGCCTGCCAAGCTTTGTCACATTACAGCACTTTGATTTACACTACACACGTAGCACATGGAGTCTCAAGGCAGGCTCAGATTTCAGGAACTTTAAAATGCTGACTAATTTTATAATCAGGTTCATAAATGAGCTGCACCCAAAACAAGAACACACTCGCTAAGCAAGATAAGAAAAACACTTCTCACACACACATATACTACATTTTCAGTACAACTTTGCTTGTAATTAAGTAGATTTCGTAGCTGCCTGTTTTAACTGAAGGTCCGTTTAGCATTTTAGGAGCCTCAAAACATCCTTTAAAATAGACAGATCTGTTTGCTATCAAAGGCAGTAATCTGTGGAAGGTTAGTTAGTGGTCTAACAGAAAGTATCATCTGCATAACAATGGGCTGCTGATTTAGAAAGATGGGGTGCTAAAGCAGTAGCAAAGTAGCTAAAGCCTTGGCCACATCTAAGAGTGCAGCACAGTGCCTTTTTAATCAAGTCAGTAAATGTCATCCACAACAGCCGTTGCAAGTACTTGCTATGAGTAGGTTTACAATTGTGACTGCTGTGGCTGAAGGACACTATTATCCTACAGAAGACACACACTTGTGAAGTGACTAGTGAGTCTGGGATTTTGGCCTGAACAAGTGTCACCACATTTATGGAATAAAAATTTGCCTGAAGTAAAGGTCACATTCAAAATGTCTATAGATGCTGACTGCGAGGAGAGACAATTTGACAGAAGGTACAGGGTGGATAGAAGTGCTGCTTTATGAAGTAATTAAGTAGGTGTGACCTGAATGTTGCTTCTAAATTAAAGTAAATGAAAAGAAAATAATATAGAGTTAAAGCTATAAAACTGTGGACCGAGGATTCACTCATCTCTGCACATGCAAAAAAACTAAAAGATGAAATTTAAAATTTTTAGAACATGTGCAAAACACAAGATTTTACACCACTTTCACAGACATCATTGCATATTTTAAAAAATAAACAGTATCCCATATAGCTACACATGGTGCTGCTGTCAGTAACAGATGCTTCAACTAAGTACAGACTTCATCACTTTAATGATTAGTTTCAGCACAGACAGGGCAGAAACTTGAAGTCTGCTCACTAATTCATCTCCACGGTTTGTGTAAACAGCACATCAGCCTGATATCTGAAGACAGCTGTTAGCTAGCGTTAGCTCCCTCGCAGGGACAGACCAAATAAAGTGAAATCCTTACACTATCAGTTACTCCCATAGCCTCACACCTTAGAGTCAGAAATCTCCCTTCAATAAACAGAGCTTGGATAGTCATTTATTTTACTTTAACTTAGAAAAACATTTTGTCTACATTCTACAAACAATCTCAATCTTGAGATTATAATTATAAATAGGTTGTTCTAATTTAAAAAAAGTAAATATTGCAATTAATTCGAATTTTGTTAAAACCAAATCTAATGCACGGGGTGGTGCTGTCGGTGCAAATTTCCAAGTACAAGGAAATGTAAAAACCTTTGCAATTCATGAAACAGTAGATTTATAGATGAATTACAGGAAGCAGATACTATACTCAAAGATGACGTCCAGTTACTTGAATTTAAGATGTTTGTGTGGTGTATGAGCTAAAGAATGTCTCTTACAGGTTTCAAATATTAAAAATCCACGAGTTAAACATTCACAGAAAGAGTGTAAACCATTCTGTGTGTTTACAGACATCTTTTTAATAATGTTCATATACAGGGAAAATACTTGGTGGGTTACTGGAGTTCTTTTACTACAATACCACAAGTAACCATTTGGCTCCAAGTATGAGTAGGAATGTCCAGTTCTGAGGTACGTAAATTTTGTTGTGATTATATCTTTTGGAAACAATTCGGATTGTTTACAAAAGATATAATCATACCTTCAGCTACTGTGCAAATACCTATACCTTACCTTAACAGTTGAGCCTATTGCTACTGTATCTTTCTGGCAAATACCAGTGCTGATGTACTCATGTAAATAGTTTATTGTGCAAATGTTTCCTCAGTTCTGACCACTACACCTAGAGCCCACGTGCCACAGTTGTTACAGATACATTATATACTGTGCAGTTCTTTGTCTTCCTCACTGTACTGACAAC
Organism: Anabas testudineus; assembly: GCF_900324465.2. Lineage (NCBI taxonomy): Eukaryota > Metazoa > Chordata > Actinopteri > Anabantiformes > Anabantidae > Anabas > Anabas testudineus. The sequence goes on along the minus strand of NC_046613.1, from coordinate 8,906,896 downwards.
AAGCCATTCCAATACAACTAGTCAACTACTTAAATGCAAAAAACAATAAATTATGTGGGACCTGCTACAGCAATTGCTTCACGTGAATGTTTTTATTTCTGTATAGTTCTACCTTAAAAAGCATATTTTATGCAAATGCAACTATTACATCTCAGGAAGATAAATCACTTCACATAAAAATGCAATAGCCTTTGTACAAAAGCTGCAAAAATGACAAGAGGATGAGAAAGGCAGAAAAAGACAGCCAGTGATTAGTGAGCTGCGCATGTCTCTCTCAGGAGACTGGAGGAGGAGTAGATGCATGTCCCCCTCGTTTCCCTCAAAATTATAAAGCCTAAGGGCAGAGCAAATCTTAGAACAGAAAAAAACACAAAGGATAAGGGAGTTAACAGCTGCAACTCTTCAAATGTATCAAACACAAAAAAATCGTTTGGCACAAAGCTCTTTGATTTCCTCCCCAGTAACTGTCTTAAAGCAGTAAAGCCACAAATTAATATTTAATATTTTTTGCATATTTCAGTGTGGTATGAACAGATTAATGTCAGTCTTGTCTCAAAAATAAAAGTGGAGTGAATCCCCCATCTTCATGTATAGTATAGTAAGGAAGAATGAGATACACTTTCCTCAAAGAGAATGGAAATCTTGATGCCTGGTCTGACACTACAGGTTTTACACTTATTCTCTATCCTATGGTGTCCAGTAGTTCATTGAGAGCAGATCATTGACCCCATCCCCTTAGGTGGCGTGCTAGCCTCTCATCTCTACCACTGTAATGATCTCCCCACTGGGACTGCACACAGCCAGCTAACAACAGTCATTTAAAAAACAAGACTGAGGCTTCTCAACTGTGTCCTTAGGGTTTAATAGGGAGGGAAACAATTATACTGTCCAATAAAAGCAATACAAGTATGGATTATTATTGCTCAGTGAAAGACACCAGAGAAACAACTATTTTTCTTGTGTGGCTAAAGGGCCCCAGTCCTTGTAATATTGAATTAATCACTCAAACTGACAATTATCTTACCAGCAGATATAACCAGGCAATGATTATCTTCAATTCACATTGATTACTTACTACTATCTACCACAAAGTTCACTTCTGTTTGTTTGTGTTCTGTGTCCTGTCATGCATATAAAATGTGTTTTTTCAACTAAATCATTTTAGATATCAAAGAGTATAGTCCTTTTCCTTTGGGATATTGCATCATAGAAAAAAAAAAACAAAAACGATCAGCCTACCTATGCTAATCTGTGCTCGCCAGGCTAAGGAGTGGGGGCAGGGACCCAGCTGAGGTGGTGCCATGGTTGGGGGAGGGAAAAGGGTGCAGAGCGTATGTGGTTAGCTGAGCCATAATCTAACTGTACCCAAGTGAAAAATACTCTTCCTTGTCTTCTCTCACTTGCTCACTCTCCGTCCTTCCCTCTACCCCTCCCTACTTCACCTCCCCCTCCTCCTCAGTTCTGTTGTGGGCTCGGCCAACCCAGAAGTGTGTGTGTGCCCCTACTGGTTGTGTCCCGAACGCCAAGGGTTAAGCCCCTGCCATTTTAACGCCACTGACAGATCAGACCATTAGGGTGTTACCTAACAAAATGGAAGCCTTTAACCCTGAATCTGCCAGACTGCTTCTGTGTGTGTGTATTGTGTGTTTCTGTGTGTGTGTATTGTGTGAGCAAGTAAAAGCCAGTATGTGTGCGCATGTCTCCACCTGGATTCTCCCTCAGCAACGTGACAACGACAACAGCAGTAAGTCCAGGAAGTGTAAACCAGACTTTTGTACATTGCACAAGAAAGCATTAACATATAACCACATTAAAACACAAATGACTGTGACTGTGTTTAGAACAGACACACTGAGAAATGTTGACACAAATGCTAATGTACCATTTATCATATAGAGAACTAACAAATATAGGCACACATTAGCCTACATGTCATCCGAGTTTCAGGAGTATGCAGAGACATGTACAATGCATAAAATACTATAAATCCTTTAACATTTTGAGTAACATCATCAACGGCACATAATTTACTGATGAGCAAATTACATAAGGAACATCTAGATTACAAAGTTCTAAAACACCATAACATGTCAGTCTTCAGTCAGCCCTTTTTCAGTTTAATGTGAACCTTTTATCCCAAAATCTCTGGATACATTTTCAACCACAAATGTTTACCAGCTATAATAAAAAGGAATAGCTAAATGTTTAACAGTCCTAGACAGGGATAATCTTCAATTTCAGCCAAATTGCTTCCAAATGGTTACTGCATAATCCTGTAAAACCAGGAGCCCATACCCACATACAGACTGGAGGGCCAGGACACACGCAGACTGCTATCAGATTACATTTCTCAGAAATGGATGGTAGCAGGAAGTGACCAGAGGAGAGGGGGGGGAAAGGAGCTTAAAGAGTGCAAAAATGCAGTGTAATACACAAGACATTTAGGAGTAAAGCATGTCATCAGTGTGCACTGCTAAAAAACCCAATGTAAAGTAGGTCAGTTGCATCACATTTTGGAGTTAAGTCAGCAATCCCAACTTTCCCACTTCAGAAGGTCCTCATCAGTAGATGTTAATCAAGGTTAGACCACACTAAAAACATTTTACAGTGTAAAACAGATATCCAACATTTAGGTAGTCACATTCAGATACAGATTTAAGAGCTATATAAAAACAGAAGCTACTAGTATTAATTATACAGTAAGTAGTTGAAAATTAAGTGACTTGAACAATGTAATGACATTGTAAACGCCATAAGAAACTGCAACAACTGTCATTCCATCATGCGGAAAAACCTGCCATGCAGCACTTTAATTAGTCTTTGGCAACGAAGCATCTTCCAAGATGAATGAAAATGAAAAAGAGCCCAAGATAAAGTGATTGGCTTATTGCGTTTAATGATGTGCCATAACTTGCTCGGCCTGTTTAAGCAACTGGGGAAGGTACGATGAAAAGCTCCACAACTGGAATGCAGTTTTGATGGCAAGTCTCCATTTCACGACATTTTAGGTATCACATGTTAGATTTAAATGTAATCTGCTGAATTTTCAGTTTCTGAAATATTAATTGCCAGTGGTAACAGAACACATTATTGATCAAGATAAGGTTTTACCTTTTAAGTTGTGAATCTACACAATAATGAAAGCATCCATTGCATTTACAAAATCCATCACCTCTTTAGCACAAGAATATTAGTGAAAATAGCTGCAAAATTTAATTCATAACATCTTTTTTTAATGACCACACCCAATGTCACTATGGGGTGTGACCATAACTATTGACTCTTGCACTTACTACCACATATGACAGTGGAGTCATGGCTGAGTACTGAACCTCAAAAGAAGAATATCAAGTGCCTTGAAAACTAAAACCTTGTCAAGTGCCCAACAATAATATATATATGTTTGATCAGCTCCTTCCATCATCTGTGCCTTTACTGGCACTAATGCAGGGCCAGTCTAACAAGTTTAACATGCTGAGAAACTTACAAAACTCAACATTTATAGCTTCCCCAAATTAAGAGTACTGTGTCCACCAAACTGTAGAGCAAATAACTGAAGGGCCAAAGCAATTGTCACCTCTTACATAATTTATTAAAGTTAAGTGGTCAGTGGGATCAAACTTCTAAAGTCCGTATCAAGAACCCCCACTAATGACTTTAATGCCATGCATAGCAATACACTGATATATGTACGGAATCTGCACAAACCACTAAGAGGGAGTCAGACTGGACTGTTTGTCTCCTCTTGGACACATGCCTTTATGCTGCATGTATCCAAGTTACAGGTGTGTCTGTTTGCTGCACTGAGAGTTTACGAGTTGCAATGTCAGCACTGACCACACAGCTGAAGCATTTGTTATAGGCAGACTGAAAAAACAATGTTGGAAATACATATTCTACCTGTAACCTGTACAAGTGCAATTATTCTTGTTCACATTGGCCAAGATACCGTTTCAGACAATATTAGTCCAGCGTATTATCACTTATGACAGTGGAACGAAACTGATCCATAACTGGCATCCCCATTATCCAAGTAAACAGTAGATATACACTGCCCGTCCAAAAAAATAAGTCACCACCTGGATTTAACTAAGCAAATAGGCAAGAGCCTCCCATTGGATAATTATTGCATGGATGATTATTTTTTTTAGCTGGCAACAAGTTCTTTAACTGACTGATGCAGTGAGTAGCTTCTCATTTCTCAAACAACCATGTCAGAAAATATGTTAATCTGTTCCAGAAGGGTCAAATTATTGGCATGAATCAAGCAAAGAAAATATCTAAGAAGATTACTGAAACTAGGAAACTGGGTTAAGAACTGTCCAACATATTATTGAAAACTTGAAGAATAGTGGGGAACCATAACCTTCAAGGGAAAAATGTGGTGGAAAAGAATCTTGAATGATCGGCAATTGGTTAAACGTTTGCAAACAACAGTAGACCTCATGGTTATCTTTAATAGTGTAAGTAAGAGCATTTCCACACTCGTAATGCGAAGGGAACTCAAGGGATTGGGACTAAACAGCTGTGAAGCCTAACGAAAACCACTTGTCAGTGAGGCTAATAGGGAAAAAAAGGTTTCAATTTTCTTGGTAGCTAAAAGATTGGAAGCAGAGAAGATCGTGGTCTGATGTGCTATGATCTGGGGCTGCTGCAGTTGGTCCAGACCTTAACCCCACTGAGAATCTTTGGGATAAGCCTTTGGGAGAAGACTTTGCACAGCTGTCTGACTCTCCCATCATCAACATCTTGGCAAAAACAATTAATGAAACTTTGGACGAGAATAAATGCTGTGACATTGCAGAAGTTTATCAAAATGATGTCACACTATGTTTGCAAATATGTGACCTTTTTTGGACAGGCACTGTATTAACCATTACCTCACAAAATGCTGGTTATAGTTTTAAAAATTTCTGAATTTCGTAAAAAAATCTTAACTATAGCATCTTAATCAATGATAAGCAAAATTGATTTCACTGATTTCTATTTTACCGCTTCATGATAGTAGTGACTCTGTTCCACCTGGTCGATAACCGTTTACCAAAAGAACACCGCAAGTCTGCTGCAATGATACATGTCCAGTCCAAACCAAGGGGCAGAGGTTTTGTTGGATTTTTAGCCAGGCAAAGAGCAGACAATAAGTAAACTTAGGATCAAGAAACAAGTGTAAGGTATGAGAAGTAAGTCCTAACACAAAGTACTTTTGTTTACAGTAGAACTAAGACTTGAATGCACGTATAACGTGTGTAATCTTTAACTGTCTAAGACAAAGTGATCAAACTGTAAAACCACATGCTTGAGTCAATATTTAGTCCAACAAAGTAAACAAAAAATAGCTTGGTCAGTTTAACACCGGATTTGTCTATGCAACTCACTCCATGATATGCCCATAATTTCTGAGTGGGACCCTGTGACAAAAAAAATATAAAACGCACGGTGTAGTTTTCATTGATCTTTCTCTGTAATGTAACAATGGTATATATTAACTAGTGTTAACTCACTATGGTGAAACAATAAAGGTGACTATCAAAAAAATAACATTGCCTCAATAGAACATCGATAGATCTCAATTCATCAACGTTTTGACAAACCAATGATAATGGGAATAGCAGTGCGAAAAACTAATCATGTGGCTGGGACAGCAATGTCAGGTTAGGTTGATACACACAACATAGAGCATAGCAGTAGAAGAAGACCCAACAGACACAGCCCAAGGCTCAAAAGATGAGGAGAATTGCTGAAGTGTGGAAATATTTTGGCTATTTAAAGTCCAACCAAGAATGAGAACCGCATGCACTGCAAATAAGGCTGAAAGCATGTTCCTATAAAGACAGGCAATGCCACTAATCCTTCTTAACATAACCAGCGAGTTCTGGTGGTTCCCCTAAAACAATCAATGTGATGCCCGTGTGACAACAACAGGCCGTAAGTGTCTACTTTCTCTAGCACCATGCCTTATGACAAAAAAAAAAAAAAAAAAAAGAAAGAAAGAGGCACATTGATATCACAAAAACAATAGCCTACTTTATTGCAAAAGAGATAATGCCAGTATGCACCGTGAAAAATGTCAGATTTAAGCCGTTTAATTAACGTTATGATAGCTTCAGATCTCACCTGGTAGTAAAAAGGAAACTCTATGCTTGACAGAAATAGTGATCGATTTATATGGTGACATATATTGATATTGACGATATAAACATTTTTTTCGACATTGCCGTGTTCTAGCTAAAAATTGAACAACCCAGGCACATCAGGAGGTCAATACCACTTTCAAAAGCTTCTTTCACACTTGCATATTATTTGATTATCTGGTCTTACTGTTCATTGACATGAAACTACATGCGTTTGCTGGCTGCTTGTAAGGTTTTCACAGATTAACAAATTTAGTCTTAGTTTCAAATCAACAAAGTCACCGCAGCTTACTGTGGGACTCATTGTGGGGAACCATAATATTCTTGTTTATATTATTTATATTGTTAGAAGTTATTTACTGCCCTGCAACATATACAGTACATTAAATTTTATATAACATTCCTCAATGAAGCCTTCAAGTTGTGCAGCATTGTTTGCCCAGACGAAATACAAGGTATTAAACAACAATCAATGAATAGAGACAGACAAGAGTTGTAATATAAGAGTGCTCTCACACCTGAAGGATTTAGACTGTTTAAACCTGAATTCAAACCTGAGTTTACTTAATCACCAAAAGAACCTTTGTGGTTTGTTGTGTGTGGTGTGAACACAGGCGTGTTCTGATGCAGACCAAAACAGAGACCCCCAGAAAGCGGTGACCTCTATCCAAACCCTTAAGCAAACTTTGGTGCACTCCTTCTGGGGAAAAGGCTTACTGAACCAAAACAGATCCAAAAGCTATGAATCACATTATTTAAGGGTTTTGGTTTATGTGTAAATTGTTTTGGTACATCTAAAACAGGCTGTAGAAAGAATTGCAGACAAATGTGAAGTTGTGAGGAGGCGCAGTGCCTCATAGACATCTGGTTGGATGACTATGCAAGTGATGTAACATTTAAAAAAAAAAAAGGAAGTATGAAGTATAAAGTAAAAAAAAAAAAAAAAAAACGTAAAAATGTATGTTAAGACGACCAAGACATCCTGACATTTGTTGTGTAATCGTCTCTCCCATGTCACCCACATGCCCCACAGCAGACACATCTGACCAATTAGCAGAGAGACAGTTCTCACATAGTTTAAAGTGATGCTTTCATATACAATTGGATTTTTACTGTATGAGAACAAATTTAAACAAGGGAAAAATGCTAAAAGTTAAACTCATCAAGTGAGCTACAGCAGAGCAAAGGCACCAAGATATGAAAACAAATTAAGTCACTGTGTTTTTTTAATTTATTTGATGAAACTCAGTGTTTAACATAACCTGTTTTTTTAAACTGCTGATTTACTGATTCTTGCAGAGTACATAAATGACATCAATGGTTAGGCAGTCATATTAAGAAGCACCTAATTTCATACATTGTTAACCAATTATCCATTGTAAACATTACTGAATCTACAAGCATTTAGCCTAAGAGTGCTACAATCTGTGTTTGTCTTGTAACATCATGGAACCTATTAATGAAATACAGCAATGTATAGCTGGTCAATTCTGGTGAGAGATTATGGTTTCATGAGTATTTCCTGTTACCCTTTCCACAGTGACTGTGCACTCACTGCTGTGTTAAACTGTGACCCACAATGAGCTACAGAGATACAGTTATTATAATAAGCCCTCATTCAAATGTATATGAATGGTTGGACATTAATGTGAAGAGATTGCCATTTTAATAATAATAATAATAATAATAATAATAATGTCCCCCCCCAAAAAATCAATCTAGAACAAGATTTTTTTAAACCTACCTACCTCCACTAAAATGCAACAGAAATTGGAATTATTTTCACTTTCATGACCACTACTACCCATTACAACTGAGTTGAAAAAACGAAACAAAACACCAAGCTAATATAAACATAATAAACTTAACAATGCCAAAAATGTGCAAGAGATCTTTGAGCCTTACTTATGACATAAGCAAAAAAAAACTGACCTAGCCGGTTGTGGAAAATGTATATTAAAAAAGTTTCAGTCCTGATTCATCAGAATAAGAGAGTATCTAGAGTCATGCCTGTCTGGTCACATCACTCTCAGTGGGTTTTTCATAAGAGCCACCCCTCCTCAGGCAAATCCAAGGCCCAACATAAAATGCAAAGAGACATGTGTCCCCCATCACAAGTCAAGGGTGCCAAGTGTTTGCTTGCTTTGAAAGGAGGCCAGTTGCTCATCTGAGGCAGGGATATACACACTGTTGTTCAGCTTAAGTACACCTCAAAGATAGGTAAATACACAACCGACTTGAAGTGTCTACTTAAGGACCATGAATCATGGTTCACATAACGCAGCTGATATGGTGAATGCTTAGAAGAAACTTCAGTTGCCAAGTCCCAATAAAGTCTTCATAGCCTTAAAAATTCAAATGTAGCTCACACATAATGCCACTGACACTGTCTTTCATCTCAACAGGAAATGAGCAGTGCAGTAGTTACAGACCATGTCCTCAGACCTGAACAGGACATCACATTACATACACCAAGAGGTGAATTTGATCTCAATTACACAAATATTGATATTCTGATACAAACACAAATGAGACATATAGCTGGTTTGGGTCTGACGTAGATGATAGCTACTAATCCGTCGTGACAGACACACACCCCGACGGAGGCACAACCGTCCACCATTATGCCTCCATAAAAAGGCTTTTCACGGTTGAGCTAATCTGACAAAGTTCTGAGATCAATGGCTCGTAAAGCCATAATCATGCCCATCCACGGCTATAAGAACACTAACCTTAGCAATAGCCAGTGGCAATACTGGATATAATGTTCTTAAACCTTAGTATCCCAACTTTGCTCAACAGAATCGCTACATATTATAACAAACCCATCAACCAAAAAAAAAACAAGCTATCTCATGCTAACGTTAACTTGGCTTGCCAACAACAACCTGTCCATTTGCCCGGCTAAAAAAAAACCAGTGGCTAACTAACGCGAGCTAACAGCCAATTGTGTTATCAGTGATTACAGAGATTACATGAAAGTTGAAGGACACGGACGCATACACTCCTTTAAATATGGTGATGGAGATTATGATGTGTAACTTGGATGTTAGTACGCGTCCAAATAGCGATACACGACAGACAATGAAACCAAGCCCGTCTCAGTGAGCCGCTAGTGTTAAAAGGCTAGCTAGCGAGCTAAGTTAGCCTGCTAATGCTAACTCCCTGGACAATCGTCTGCCCAGACAGTCGTTAAATTTATTCACAAATAATTGAGCGTTAATTATACACAGAAATGACGGGTTTGTCTCAGACTTCTGAAACTTCGTTGTGGCTAAACAGAGACAATGACTTACATTAGGTGTTACTATTGAAGCACCTTAACAGCAGTTTGCCGGGGAAGTTAGTTTTAATATTCCTCGACTTTTTGAGGCGGTGTGAGCTGGGCAGCCTGTCCTCGGTAGCTGAGGTGTGTGTGTGTGTGTGTGTGTGTGTGTGTGTGTGTGTGTGTGTGTAGCTCGGCGACACACTAACTGTTACCTTGCACGTTAGCTCAGGCTATGCTACCTAGCTTAACTTACGTTAGCAGAGCTGACACCGATAGAGAAACTTCCTTCGTCGTCATAATTTGGCTGGAAATTAAAACGTTAAATTAGTAGATGCTGTAATAAAAAATCTATTGACTTACTAAGTCCAGGAGGAGCTTAACCGTGTTCCCCCGAGATATTCCGATGTTTGGTGTTAGTATTGAGCTGGCTTCGGTGTAAAAATTCCGGGGATCCCCTCTCTTCTGTCCGCTCCCACTCCGGCTGCCAGATAATGTAATGAGCCACCACCACAGGCGGCGTCATGCTGCGTTCATACACACCTCGGAAACGTTAAGTCTCCAACTGCTGAGACTGAAGACGATGTTGCGTTTGGAACTTCTAGGCGGAAGTGCAGAAGCAGGGAAACTAAAAACACGGACCGTACTATTCAATGAGTGCCTAAACTTTTGTATGAATGCAACAAATAAACACTACAGTGTGACTGCCTGTGTATATATATATATATATATATATATAATCACCTCCTATCCTTGGATTTTACTAGGCTACTCAGTGCTGAATGGTTGTGTGTGTTGTGTCATGGTGTGACTCTTATGACAGAACATTCACATTTTGCCTGTTACAATTTCGATGGCATTGTGTTATTTGTCATGCGAGTGCCTCTACTTGGAAAGTGTCTGCTTTGTACATACAGTGTAGTGTATACGTGCAAATGATCTGTGTGTACATGTGCACAGACCTTGTTATGCTCTGCTTTCACTGCCTACCATTGAAACCAGACTGTCATTTGTTTTTGCATAAAATTGGTCATGTTTTATTTTGTGGAAATACAAAATTGCATAATCTAAATAAATACCGGTGTTTCACTGACAATATACTGTAAAAACACCAAGAGGACAGTACCCACTGCTATCTGCTCAGGGTCTTCCTGAGACCACAGAGGGCCACGTATCAGCCCCAGCATCAGTCAAGACAGGATCCAAACCTTTGCTGTATGAGTCAAGCATATCAGATGACCATGCAAAACTAGCTGCTACTACTTCTTAAGAGCCTGTTCTCCTAAGTGTCTACTTGTCCAGCCTTATCCTGTCATTTACAGTACCTAGAGACACAAGTGCATCATATGACATTATTGAGCTGCACAGCCGGGTATACAGATAAACTATGCAGCATATATACTTAAATGTGTATACATGTCTTCTAAGTCTAAGTTATGTTCCATGGACAATCCTGCACTTTATTGTAGAGCTTTTCAGATTGTCTATCTGACTTGCACTAATACAAAATATACTATTCTTTGTACAAACCTAGTATCAACTCACAAGTGATGTCTAATTTGTGTCTAACCCTGTTATTATTTAGTGTTTGATCTCCAAGCTGTATTATTCCCCATGCGTGTTTATTGTAGTGAGTAATGGCTACTGCAACAGTGGAATTTCCCTATGGTAATAATAAATTATCTATCTATCTATCAATCCAACACTACTTCTATACTCCCAGCTTGTGATCTGGTGCGGGTGTGGGAATTCCTGTGGTTATCCTCTATGAGAGCCCCCTTTGTTTCCTGGCTAATAGCAGACCTGTTCAGGCTGCCTTGATAATAATCACATCTGAACCCCAGTTTACCACCCACAGACACATGAAGTATAAGTGCAAGCCAGTCATTGCCAATGGGACAGATACATACTAGATCAAAGCATCAAGTTCAAGTTACGCTTTGTATCTGCAGCATCAACCCAATATGGCTGTGTAGTTCACTGCAAATTGTTTATTAAATGCACTTCTGAGTACTGCAAATGAATCGTATCCCCTTAAGAGTGGAGAAATCATACCTGTGCTCTGTTATATGACACTGCACCAAAAATGGGAAACTATCTGTATAAACAGATACAGTATTCTACCTGGGTCGGCTGCTTGTTAGAAAAAGACAGGAGGAAATGAGACCAGTCACCTATAATATTTCAAACCCCAACATGGCACAACAACTGTTCTGTTTACCAAATCTCTTCCAGAAGTGAAACACATTACATGTCTAAAATGTGATTAGACCATATTTTTGGTCATAACAGTAAAAACAAATTTTAGCACCACCTCAGGGCTACTTGTAAAACATGGTCGTGACTCATGACTAACTTATCATAATACTGCAGGAGCTAGTGACTCGCTGTATGACACATAAAGCTACTTGTATTCAGCCAGTTTTCTTTTTTTTGCAGTATTTTTTATTTCAGAGTATAATAATACTTCATTAATCCTCTCAGGAAAATTCTTGTGGACATCTGCATTTACTGCATTTAAAGTGTCAAAGGTTCAGTGATTTCTCCAGGTGCATGTCGACACGTGGACAGGAATTGGTTGGAACCGGGAGTCGAACCACCAACCCTGGCATATTTAGACAACTGCCCTACCGACAGACACAGTTGCCTCTAGTAGTAGTAAACATGTATTTACAGTACCTAGAGACACAAATGCATCATATGACATTATTGAGCTGCACAGCCGGGTATACAGATAAACTATGCAGCATATATACTTAAATGTGTATACATGTCTTCTAAGTTATGTTCCATGGACAATCCTGCACTTGAATATGAATGGCCCAGTATGGCTTCCTAATAACACTGTCGAATCCATACGACAAAGTATATCTGTAATTCACACAAGGACTAAACCAGCCTGTAAACACAATCAGTTCAGTTCAATGAAGTTATATTTAGAAATAAACAGATAAATGAGTAAATTACAAAATCATTACAAATCCTTTTTATTGAAAAATTATTATTGAAAACAATGTAAGCATTAAAAACTTATGTATTGAATAGAATATGGCTAGTACTCAAGCTTAAACTGTGTCCTTACAGAGTGCCTTAAATACCAAGCTTTGTGATTTCTACACAGGATAGCTAAAATACAAGTCACACTTTACTAAATTGACTTTATAAAATGCAACTGTACAATAAAAGGTTCAACAAGTGGTAAATCTATACAAACATACTGTAAAGAAACCATTTAGTAGAACTATTGAAACAAATTAAAATAAATTTGCTTTGTGAACATCTTAAGATTAGCTCCAAAAGTCTAAACATGATTTGTAAAAATTAATACCTCTACAGGGATTCATATCTTATGGAGTTTCAAAAAATACATTGGGTAAAGGTTCTTTTTTTAAAGGGTATGAGGCAGACACCAAATGATATAAAATCCAGAAGTATTTAAACATCACTCATAAAAAGATCCAACAGAAGCATCTTCTGATCCAAAGTAGAACTGCACACATTGGACTGTGCACTGTCCCCTAACTGCAGATTTGTAGCATCTTACCTAAGATTAGTCTGTGAAAATATATTACAAGAGATCTTTTTTTTATGGATTTTGTGCAAACAATTATTCACCAAGAATTGAAGGTTAGCAACCTAGGTCAGAAACTATTGTACAGTAACTTCCATGCATGAAAAAAACAAAACAAAAAAAAAACAAAACTAAACAAAAAAAAACAAACAAAAAAAAAAAAAAACACCATCCATACAAAAAGGCAAGATGTAAAATATTTACCAACAGTTACAAAAATATCAACATGAATAAATTAATTTCTTCTACATTTTTTTACTGCCCCCCTATGTACCCCATGTTTTTCCAACCAATGGAAAAGAAACCGGGCAAACGTAGAAAATGGGTTCTCTATATCTTAGGCAAAGAAGCCCTTTTATACGTTACTGTGTCCTTCACTACTATAATCAGTCCAACCCTGCCCTCGTGCCTTGTAAGCATCCATGCCATCAGACAATGAGGAATACATGTACAAGAGTAGTCGAAATTTGTTTTCCAACAACTTAAAATGTTATTACAGACAAGAAGTCAAGAAGCTAATAAACTGAAGGGCCAAACTTTGTCAAAATGCTTTCAAGCTACAGTGGTCTCATAGCAGGTTGTTGGGCATCAATCTGTTGCATGTGATAGTGTACCAGCTAGTGCCATATGTGACACAGGAGGTTCCTCATAGCAGGCTCGCAAGACTGGTGGTTGGGCCATTCTGAGCTTGGATCTGGACGGGAGGAGGGCCGTCAGTCCACTGGAAAATAAGATAAATACTGTTACACAAAACTGACAAACTGAAATGAACAAGTGTAAACTTGTAAATTCGATGAAGCACTGAAGTGTGAGATGATAATTGACATTTATATCACATAAACACAGAGAGACACAGCAAGGCGTTTCACTTACACTAATGAGGTTATGCTCAGGCAGGCTGCAGGCAGCAATGTGGTCTTGCAGCAGCTGCTGGGAGAAGTTCTGGTGCATTTGGGCAGCTTCGTGAGCATCTATGGTGTTCCCAAGGGCCTTGTTTAAGTCTGCAAGCAGAACACATGGTCAAAATCTCCTTTCCACCACATGTATCTTGTGAACAGAGACTCTGTTTCAAATATAATCTCTCCAAATCACACCTTTACACAGTAAAGCAGACTGCAAAACATAGTTTATGCAGTCTTTACAAGTAAATAAGCAACCAGTGTAAAGGTCACTGCGTACCTTTCAACAGTGCTGAGGACCACAACTGAACAGACATATCAGGAATCTTGCTGGCGAGTTGCATGGCAGGCACAACCATGTTGTTGCTTTCCTAAAGAGAAAAAAAGAGATATATTAAAGAGTAAAATCCCAAGTTCTCATTTCCATTTAGAGCTAATTAAAGAGCCAACATGCTGCGATATGACGCATGTGTATATGTAAATGTTCATTGTTATTTTTTGTGAAAGGTGACTAAATTGTATATGGTAAGTTTACAGTTTGAACACCTAATCGGTGTACAATGTATTCTTATTTTGGGCAGAATGCATAATGGTTTATAAATGAAGCTCAAGCTGTACATGACACAAGAACAATTTTTAACAAGATAAAACGCAATGTAACACCTGCTGTCCACACCCCTAATCAAGTCAGCTTTAGAGCCATTTTCATTTTAGTATGTCTTACTCTGTGGTTTCCCAGCACATAGAAGATGTGGCCAAGCAGAACCAGAGAGCAGGCAGTCAGTCTGTTCAAATCCTCAGCATTGGACATCTTCAGGGTTTCCCTTAGGAAACGTCTGCAAACACAAGAAAAGACAAATATGTATGAGTGCAAGGTGGCTCTGTGGGTGTGTTTACATGAAACAATTTGTTTAGTCTTACTTGGCTTCGTTGTAACGTCCTTGAAAGAAGGACAGAAGTCCCCTGATGTAGAAGGCCGCAGCACGGAGGCAATGGGAGCTGAATCAAAAAAAGACAAGTTGGTGAATACTTAATAACAAAGAATATGATGGTGAAGTTCTAACAACAAGCTTTTATTTATTTGTATTTATAAACACTTGCAGTCCATTCTCCTTACCTTACTGGGAAGTTGTGGTCTGGGTTTATTCTCTCTAGGAGGCTGTACAGCTGGAGAACAGAAACAAAGGAGATTTTAAACCTCCTAGTCTTTAGTTTTACAATGTGTGGCTGCATTGCCTTAAATGTAGTTATGACAGGACTATATGTAGCACACCTTGAAGCTAAGGTTAGTGCTCTCTGGTGGACAAACTATGTAATGGCAACACTGACAAACAAGTACTTCCTGTAGTGCTCTGTCTGATACACACATCTAATACATACTATACATCTGTGATAAGCCATCCATCATGCTCTTTCACTGAAACTACAATGAGTGTACACTACAACAGTGTAGACTACTTCTTTTATGTGTGGTCCATGGAATTACAGTGTTGCTAATTATGACTTAATTGACCTCCTGGTGTCGGTTTCCTTCCCTTATGTAGACACTGGCCAAGTTAGTTACGATGTATGTCCACAGTTCCTGGTGTGTGGTGAGCTGGAACACAAAAAACATACAGACATATTTCAGACAAGATGAGACAGCAGCTACAGGACAGAGCAAAGTAAGAGAGCCACAGTATTATGTATAATATTAAAATATATGGAAAAAAAACAAAACAGTACTCACTCTCAAGGCTGTGGTAAACTGTGCCTCTGCATTATCCATACAGTTCACTGAGATACAATACAAACCCTAGGATATGAAACAAGCAGAGAGATACTTAGGACCAAGTCTCACACATACAAAATTCTCAAAAAACAAAACAAACAAAAATATACAATAACCATGTTTGGAAAAATGAAGTGACACTTGTTTATAATTTAATTTGAACTTGTTAATTTAACTTACTGTTGCTCTGGTACACTGTAAATGCTAGATATTTAGCATTTTGTTTTTTGCTTAAAAATTCCCTGTTTTTTTGTAAAACATAACTGTAGGTGGGATATGAGTAGAAAGAAAGTGGAGGAAAAAATAAAAAATAAAAAAAGTGAAACAGAAAAGTGACCAGTGAAACATTTTCTAAATATACTTGTCCTCAGTTTCCATTACTGGCTACCAACAGTATTTCTGTCCTCAAACGAGTTTATTACTACTTACTAATTACTATACAGCTGTAGACACAAATGTAAAAGAGCATTTAAGCAGGAAGGAAAAACAAAACAAAGCAAAAAAAACAACTCACTAGTAGCGTGTGAAGCTGAGCAGCATGATTGGTGAATAACCTGGGAGACTGTTGGCACAGCTGACAAACCTGTGAGATCTTCACAGACAGAAAACAGGGTCAGTGTTCCCCTTCACATGCAAATGTACTTTTAGAAGATGTTACAATAAAGGTCAAGGCTGCTAGAATTTACTGGATTGTATCTTTTTTATTTTACCATCAACTGAAGTAATAATTATGGTACAATATACCTCTTGTAATGCAGTTGCCTTGTGACCTGTGACGAGTCTACACATGATTATGTGCTCCAGAAGAATGACTTGAAAGGTAGAGAGGATGGGGCTGCAGTCCAACACTGAAATGAGGAAACAAAACAAAATAATGAGGTGCACATTTCTTCTACTGTTCCACACAGCTTAAATAATATTTAGTTAGTCATTGATGGTAAGTGTGTTACTTACTTTTTAGTTTCTCTAGTTGCATAAGAGCCTTGTCTGTATACTTCTGGGCTTTCTCCAGATAACCTGCTTGCATGGAGTGCATGACTGTCACCTGTCCAAAGGCAAAGGAAAGATTGCACATTTAAAACTGGAAACCAACCTGTAATTAGGTTAATTAAAAAAACATTTCATCCAAAAGTGGTAGTACACAGCAAAGTAAAAAAAAAACAAAAAAAACTTTTACTTAAATTACAGCTGCATCTCATAAGCAACCTTATTTATAAGAAACAGAGCAGGTGTCTCACACGCTGCATGGCATGGTGCTGCGCTGTGAGCACAGGCAACACTAGAGGAGGCCAGGCCCTCATGACACTCTCATGGAGCCTGCACACCAGTATCCTCCTGGAGGTTATTTTGAAGGGCTGTCACAGTGCTCCTTCTGTTCCTTCATGCACAAAAGAGCAGATACGGGTTGCCCTTCTCTGGCTCTGTCGAGCTCTCTAAGTGTAAACCTTCCTGCAACTGCATGTATGGATGTGCCATTTCAAAGAAACTGGACTACCCATGCAGATACTGCCACATACTATAATTAGTGGAAAAGACACCAGCAAAACAACAAAACTTGAGAAGAATCTGTCAGGAAGGATTAGGAGGGGGCCATCTTATGCACTTCTGGGACTTGTTTTGCTTTTGCCTCTCCATTGCACCTGTTGTCATTTTCATTTGCAAAGCATTTGAAACTGATTAATTATCATTTGTGCTACCTAGATGGATTTAGTATGGAATGAATATCCTTTAACAAACCTGATAATACTGTGATGAATAAGTGTTCCCTTCATTTTTCTAAACAGTTTATTTTCATAGCAGCCATGTTAGACTGTGGAACTTCTTGCATGGAACAAGACATCGGACAATAGTCAGACATGCTAGAAATCCAACCAATCAACCGGGAGCAGGATTGACAGACACTAGAATCCTGCTCACCCTGCAGGTTATACTACAACTGGCAGCCCGTGAAAATTTGACGGCTGAGCAGTATTGTACAGTGTCTGCTCACCTTAATTTCATGTTGTTTGAAGAGATAATAACTTAATTAGCAGAAAAAGAGAAGCAGCATTACCAAATATACGAGGACACACATGTGCTCCTTGGGCAGCCAGTGGAAGAGGTCAGCTGGGTTGCTGGGTAGAATCTCATCATCGTGGAGTGTAGAGATAGTCTGGATACACTGTTGCAGCTGCTTCAGACACGGCTTCACGCTCTTCACCTGGTGACGCATGGACATGATAAATCTCATGGCAGCATTATACACTCAGACTTATGTCCCTAAAGTCAATGGATGGCATGCATTCTGATCTTTCAAAGACTCTCAGCCAGGCTTACCTGTCCAGCATCCAGGTAGTGTGTGACCTGTAGAACCAGGAAGAAGACCCTGAGAGACTCCTTCTGGATTGGGTTTCCCTGCCAGTTTTCTACAATAGTTCCACACAGTGTGAGCAGAGGATGTACCTCCCCAAGCTTCCTCTCCATCAGCAGCAACTAGAAGATAAAGAAAATAAATGTTACAACAACATAAAACAAAAAAGCACAGACTTTGTGTTTTTAGGGGGTAAGGATTATTGTCGAATACAAATGTATTATTGTGACATCAGTATATATAATAAAAACACATTTACAATAAACTTGTGACTGTAAAAATGTGTAACAGCACATATAAAATTAACTGTCACAAATGACTCACCATTCCTTTACTGAGGAGAAACAATGCCCTAAAAAAACAAACAAACAAAAAACAAAAAAACATCAAGTCAGGGTTTTTTTTTTTTTTTACCATCACATTTTTTGTTCTTAGTAAAGACTTTTGTACATTTATTACTAGCAGAGCCACAGCAGTGTTAAGGACAAAACCATATTAAAAAGTACTCTTACAGTAGCTGGTAAAATGTGTGCAAGAACAGGAGTCGTTATTTCACTAAATATTAAACATTTTGAATGGATCCACAATGAAATGAACATAAACAAAATAATATATTGCAGCAACGATTTAAACGAGATAACATTAGTACAATTCAGTCGTCTCTTTTTAGCCACGTGTTACTTCATCATACACAGCATTTAAAGCCAAGAAAACACAATGAGGCCAAACAGTAAGCCTAGACATCCTAAAATACATATTTTGCCACTGAAAATTAGAAGACGAATGAAAAGTTACAGACATGGGTCTCTTTTATGTTAACGCTTGCTTTCATCCATGCCGTCAGAATAATGGGAGGGAGTGCATGTCTGAAAGTGGCTTAACAGAAGATCAAATAAGATGTACCTGGTATATTCTGAGCCCACCACTCGAGCATACTCAGCTCCGACCCCCAGAAGGTCACACGCTGACACCAAATCTTTCTCCAGAGTATGAAGTTGCTGAAAAAAAAAACAAACAAACAATATTTACATTCTTACAATCACTTGATATCCTTTTACTACTTGTAAACAACGTCTCAGACAAAGGTCAGGTGTGACGACATTGCGATGAGGGCAGGAACCAGAGTCTAGGCTGTTGCGAATCTGCTCTCATTTCAACTCAAATGCTTGAATGGTTGAAACAATGCCATCCTTACAGCCACACATTGATGCACATACATACCGCCAGCTGAAACAGCAACCTGCAGTGCCAGTACGGTGTTTGCTGTGAGATCTGGATGGCCTTGCGCAGGAGAGGTTTTGCAGAGTCCACCAAATTCTGAAAATGAATATCACAGTTAACAATCAGTAATAAATATCAGAGCTGCACAGTTCATGTCTAGCTTGTATGGGGGAGAGTTGAATGTATGCCATCTCTACTTCCACATCCCCCTAAAAAATACTGAACACTAACATTAACGAGGGCTTTACCTGTTGGCAGAACAGTTCAGACAAGATGCTGGCAGCTTCAAATTTGACATCTTCAAACTGCGGGACTTGCTGAGATATAAACCACTGCAAAAACGATAACACAAACAAATGGTTAGCGGCGTCATTTTGTTGGCGTTTTCCAGCTTTCTGTACCAATAGTCGCCCCACACAGCGGCTAACACTAGAGAAACAACGAAAGCGGTCGGCTCGGGAGAAATTTATTAACACAACAACTGATAAAATGAATGCAACGTGTATTGCGTTTTAACTTTCTTTATAAATATAACCTTCCTGAATGAACAGCTACTTCAAGACTTCCGCTATTCGCTATTTCTGCTGCCTGCGGCCTACACCAGTCGGCCTCTCCGCTGCATCCCCGCTCTTTCCCAGATCGACAATCCCTCACCGCTTTCTCCAGGTGGCTGCGGGCCAGCTCGCTGTTCTTGGTGTGGTGGTAGAGAACCGAGCCCAGCTGAAGATGTGTCCGGGCCTCGATCCTCTGTGGGGGCTTAAATTGAAACACGGCCTGTAGACAGTGCACACAGAGACGAATTTTAGGCGGACTGGAGGTTCGGAAATGCTCCGCAAAGCCGAGTAGGGCGAGGTACCAGCGCTCCGGGGCCTCTACGTTTGACGCCATTTTCCCCCACAACAACAAGTTTTTCAGCTCTATAGCCAGGCTCCCGGGTTGCCAGGTTCGGTCAAGTAGAACCCACCCGGTCAAAACATCAAACCAATTCTGCTTTTTCGGTAATTACGAATGACTTCCAGTTGTTAATGTGATTTCATAGAGCTTTTTGAGGACTTGTGCTCCAGTACTAGCGTGAATTTATATAAATGTCCTCATAGGGTACAGCTATTTTATTGTAAGACAGCGGTGCTTTTTGTAATTTCCATTTTGTCAGACACCACACACTTTGCAAAATACACAGTAAACCAATATCTCACATAGATAATTATTAAAGTAAAAACTTGGCTTGGGCTAAATGAGTTGAGTATTATTTTAATAATTACGATATATCAAAAAATATATAATTACTACTTACAGTAGTAATGTTGTGTACATTAATGTAGGCTACTTTAGTTGTGATTATGTGATTTTGTGGTTTGACTCGTACTTGATGAAATCAAAATGCACTTTTGTCCTATTTCTGAGAAAAATAGAACTAATCACCAGTTTCACTGATTGTAATAACATTTTAATAAAAGTTTTTATTTATTTATTTGAGGCAACCCAGGGTGAAATTACACACCACAATTATTACATCAATAATCGTTTCAAACGTCCACATACATTTTATCCTTAGAAGCCAAGTCTATAATAAATGCAATACAATAAACATGCATACCTGCTGTAACGGAGGTGGTAAAGATATGTAGTTGCACAGAGTGAACAAAGCTGGCAACCTAATGTTGTACATAAACTCGCGAGATTACCTCCTGAAGCGGGATTACCTCTTGGGTATTGTAGTCCAAAATACTGGCATAGTCTGTCCCAGTTTCTTTAAGACCTTCAAAAGCCCAAATAAGCTTTTGCGCAGAACGAAGCAGGAGCTCCAACGAAAACACAACACACCCAGCCTGGGCTTCAGGTTGACACTTGTTCATTTATTTATATGTGATTACAGCTATCATCAGGGACGTGAACACAGCGCGCTGCCACTTCGGAGCGTGTGGCAAGTTATACAAGCGTCGGACCAGCCTGCAGCCAGAAAATAAGACATGTGTGCAAGTATCTGCAGGGAGGACTGGTGACATCTCGAAGATCTGCAGACACACGGCCCTTTTAGGCACAAGCGAAGGTAACAAATCGCAGCAAGGAGTCATTTTACAACAATATATTTAAATTAAAACAGCAGTGTACACGTCTTTTTATTTATTATTTGTGCAACTCGGATTTGGTTTGTTTGAGGTGTGGTTAAGTTAGCTGCACCCATGAATTGAGATAGGTCAGTGTGACGATTCACTAATGCAGTTTATTGGGCTCTGCGCGAGTAAATAACGGCGGATTGATCTTTTGGATTTGTTTACAAGCCAAGCTGCGTGTGCACGACGTGCTATGGGCGTTTACTGCGTGTACGTGCAGTATTGTGAACGCACCGAGGCAGCGGGCAGCGTGTCTCAGCAATCGTCCCACATTTCATCTAATGCACTGTCGTTTGCAGTTTGTTTTCCTGACTGAGTGCCAGGCGGCCTTGGCCAATCTGATGACACATGGCCCACCGTGTGCACGACCGCCCGAGCCGTCTGCCAGTGGCCCAGGCCACCGTGCTGGCTCTGCCGCCTTCGAGCCAGGCAAAGGTGAGTGTGGTCTCCGTTCACGTGTTCTGCTCCGATACAAAACACGGCAGATTGCAGGGGTTTGTGCCATGGCAGCTGGCACACGCATGGCATTGTGCAAGTTGTGACTGAATTGCATATATATATATATTTTTTTTTGCACAAGCTCAAACAGGAACTTGTGGTAAACTGAGAGAATAAAACGGTGCTTTGTCAGTTGTTTGTGTACTTTGTGTTAATGCAACCAAACTTACTTTCATTTGAGCTGTAGGTGCTATTTCTTTCTGTCTTTTGTTATATTTCTGTCATAATGCAAAATGTCCTCTCAGGCTTTGTTTTAAAGGCCAGGTGGTACTGTGGTGCAGCAGAGCCTTCCTTTTAGTACTGTTACCACTACTAGTACTAGTACCATGCTTCTCCTGGTACTACTGTATGTAGTAATGGTATTTAGCAGGGAGGTGACAGCTGGTCTGAAGCCGGCCTTAGTTTACAAAGCAATGCAGTAAGTAGCCTTGAATAACAGGAGTCATAACAGATAATAGCTCTAGTATCACAGAGCTTAAAGACTGTATGTGTGATTAAAATATACATGTTTGTTGTTTGTTTTTATTCTAACAGCGACCCCATTTTAAAACAGGACCAATCTGCTTGATAATACTAAAATGTCCATTCATTTTGGCTGCAGTTGAACTTGCAAACATATGTAGGTTGGAGAGGTTGACTGGTTCAATGATAAGCTCTAATTTTTGCTCTATTTAAATCATTGACCTTCCTCCACATGCATATCCAGGACTCTAGCGTCTCAATTGCGAAACGTGTTTGTTATTCATGCCAGATGCTTTGCTTATCAAGGGGATTGTTTTATCGGGTTCAACTGTCCCTTTTCATCTGAATGAACGCTCACGCATACGTAAACAAATGGCTCGGCTTCCACGAAGAACAGGTCGGTTCTGTCGCTTGTGATTCTCTTTTAACAGCTGAGTCACTCTGTAGTCAACAGATTTCACTGTTGTGTCACAGTTAATGCTGCTGAGAGACAGACACTGGAAGGTTTGTGCTGATAAGTGTATGACTTGTGCTTTTCTTGCTTGTCAAGATCAAACATGCACCTAAGGAGATCATGCGTGATCACGTTCCTTATCCATGCTCCAGTAACCACTGGAAGGTTGCGAAGATATCTGGAGTTATGCCCAGGGTACCACCACTCACAATACAAACATGTGTGTGTCTAAACAGGACCTGAGGACAAGATGGACCACTCTGGACTCCCTGCTGTGTGGTGCGTTTGCAGGAGCTGTGGCCAAAACTGTAATTGCACCACTGGATCGTACCAAGATCATCTTCCAAGGCAAGGCACTCCATAAATGTTCTAAATATAGATGTAGATAAATAGACTACACGTGAGTGACTTGAATTCTGTTGTGTGTATGAAAAACAACTGCTGTTTACTACTTGCATGGAAGGTTTTCGCTGACTGTAACTGTTACCTAATTGTTAATCCTCTTATTAGATGTTTAGCCTACATGTTTGCGTGGGTTGTTCAACCCTGAGATTGACTCTGTCTGTTGTTGTTCCACAGTGTCCTCAAACAGATTCTCAGCTAAGGTGAGTTCAGGCGTCTATCCTATCAGCTAATTAGTCATTGATTAAATCTAGATTCATTCAACTTAATGTGAGACTACGATGTCAGCAGCACAGAGGTACAGCTACTGCTGAAACAATGAATATACAATAATAATACATATGAATAAACAATTTAGATATTTGCACAAACACCAAAGCATTCATAGTTATGGCTTCACGCTATCTTTATTTTATTTTGGCACTGTCTCCAGGAAGCCTTCAGACTCATCTACTGCACCTACATGAAGGATGGGCTGCTCAGCCTGTGGAGGGGGAACTCTGCTACCATGGTGAGGGTGATGCCCTACGCTGCCATCCAGTTCTGCTCCCATGACCAGTACAAGAAACTACTCGGGAGCTACTATGGCTACCAGGGAAAGTGAGTAGTGTTGTTTTTGTACTCACTTATTAGTGGTGGTATTGTATTTATTTAATTGTGGTGTTTTAGAGGTGGGTGGCATAGGTGTGAGTGTCGATGGTTGTAAAATTGGTTGTAAAGTTGCATGTTTTAAAAGTTAAACACCATGGGTGAGTTTGTAGCTGGTGAAGTGGCGTTCAGGACGTCATTGACAACCTGCCACTTTGATGTAGTTACTTTTAAATCCTCTTACCTTTAATATGGTGCCACCATGGGGACACATTTTTAAATTCCCATCAGCCTCACCTGTTTGGTGCTGATTGTAAAATGTTAACATGCTGGCACACGCTAAACCAAAATGGTCAAACATTATACAGTACCTGCTAAACATCAGCGTGTTAGCAGTGTTGTGCATGAACACCGGAGTTTCTGAGAACTGAACGTAAACTTGCAAATTTTTTGTGACTTTGAACTTAGTTTAGAATTTAGTATGAACGGGAGCTATTTAATTTTTAATCTCGCTCTTGTGAGGTGTTGAACTTGCACAACGCTGGGTGTTTCCTCAAAGCACTGCTGGGCAGTACAGCACCACTTTGTTGCAGAACCTTTTAATAAGCAAAAATAAAGTTTTGTTCAGCTTTAACTTTGTTGCTTGTTTCAGAGCTCTGCCTCCTTTCCCACGTTTCCTGGCTGGCTCTCTGGCTGGCACAACTGCTGCCATGCTTACCTACCCTTTGGACATGGTGCGAGCCAGGATGGCAGTCACTGCCAAAGAAATGTAAGCTCCCACCACCTCCCCCATCATTGTCAGATAAAAACAGATACTATATCAGATGCCACATCTAAACTAGGCAGGTTGGCTTTTAGCATGACTAGCTTTCTCCATTATGGACAAATTTAGCTCAAGCAGGCTGTGACTGGACTACAGCTAGTCTAAACTAGCCTCAACTGTTTTGTAGAAGCAAATTTTACACATTTTTAAATAACATTGTTATGAATGAATAATTTTGTGTCTAAGCATGACAAGAATTACGATACAGATCTGAGTTTTCCCTCAGTACTGAGCATAGTATAAAAAATGGTAGGTCGCTTTGGACATTTGTTAAATAAATGTCTTTGTCTTGCTACAGGTACAGCAACATCATGCATGTTTTTGTGCGGATCTCTCAAGAGGAAGGCGTCAGGACTCTTTACAGAGGCTTCACTCCCACAATCCTGGGTGTTATCCCATATGCAGGGATCACCTTCTTTACATACGAGACCCTCAAGAAGCTGCATACAGGTAATGAACGTTAATGTTTAAATTTTTGTATTTGTGTATTAAGTAAAGTAAATTCAACTCTTGGATATTCAACACCTTGTTTCTTCGTGTGCCTTTTGCACTGTAGAAAGGACTAAGCGCGCCCAACCCTACCCATATGAACGCTTGGCCTTTGGAGCCTGCGCAGGCCTTATCGGACAGTCTGCCTCGTACCCTCTGGACGTGGTACGTCGGCGCATGCAGACAGCCGGAGTGACTGGCTCATCGTACGGAACAATTCTGGGGACCATGCGTGAGATCATAACTCGGGAAGGAGTTATATGTGGACTATATAAAGGCCTGAGCATGAATTGGGTCAAGGGGCCCATTGCTGTAGGGGTTAGCTTCACCACATTTGACATCACACACAACCTCCTGCTTAAATGGCATCAGATGGGCTACTTCACCCACTGAAGCAGTTTGGAGTCACAGACGGGTAACCAAAAGCACAGATGAGGTTGGAATGATGGAGGTGGTCTAGTTTGTCGAATGGACATAACAAGTCTCTGCACTCAGCCAGTGCAGGGGCGTCCTGCTGCACATTCCTGTTGCCTTCAGACAGGATGTCAGAGGAGTGGATGAGTGAACAGAAGGACAGGAGATTTGGTGGGCTCACTTAAAAATGACATCAGTTCTCCCTTGAAAAAGAGGCTGCTGACCTCAACAGGATTTGTTAAATATATTAACATAAATCAAAATGTAAAAGTCTAAAGCTGGGGAAAGAGATTAAAAGAAAGTGTCTTTAAATTGTCGTTCACAATCAAAGTTGTGTGATGATTTCATGCATGTTATCATCGAGGTGGCTTATAGCTTAACAGTGGCACAGTGGATAACCACCACTCTGTTTTCAATGGATAGGGTGGACTTTGTGTTCTGTTAAAAAGATAATGCTTGCACTTTATTTAGACCTGCAAGGTTGATTTTTGATTTGTATCGTGTTTCATCGTGTACCTTTCACTCTGATTCATTATTTCAACTAACCTGATCATGCAGGGGGGCATCATTTATGCTTTTTAACAACAGGGGGATCATGCAATAAGATTTGTTTAAATTTTGAATTTCATGACAGTCCCAATGTGGATTGTATGCAGCAAATGATTGTTAGAGGTAGACCATG
The DNA here is from genome assembly GCF_900324465.2 of Anabas testudineus. Lineage (NCBI taxonomy): Eukaryota > Metazoa > Chordata > Actinopteri > Anabantiformes > Anabantidae > Anabas > Anabas testudineus. The sequence continues at coordinate 8,880,762 of NC_046613.1, read as the reverse complement.
TCAGCAGGACCACACAGCACTAAGGGGGGTGTGGTATTATCATGCCAATAAGTGGAGGGTAATCAAATAAGAGAAATCAATCTATTTACAGTGTGTGCATATGTTTGACATATGGCAGATGTTGTTATTTGTGCATGTATACATTACATTTTTATACTGTGCTCACATTGTTTCATTTACTTGATTTTGAGGTCATGTTTCTTCAAAACGACTAAATATGCAAAAGCACTTAACTCCAATTTATGTGAAAGAAGGCGTACTTGTACCTTTACTGTCAAGGTACATTTCTATGATACAGTATTTCCAAAGATATATGTTTGGAGTTATTTGAAACAAAACTGACCATGTAATAAAATAATAAAGTGTTCATACACAACGCTGAGCAATGAATCCTTTTGTCCACTTGAGGGGGCCATGTGATAAGCAGAGGTAAACAGCGACCCTAAATTAGCAAATGACATTTGAGGGTGAAGAGATTTTTCTTTTTTGGCCACACAACAACTTTAAATAGACAACAATTGCTTTTTATTTTTAATTTTAGCTAAAACTGTTGTATGAACTTAAAAAACAACAACAACACACACTAGACTAAAAATATTAACAGTTTAACAACAAACAAAGCATTTTTGCACATTTTCTGCTAAGAGATTGTTGTGCTAAGTTTTACAATAAAAATAATATCCGATGCATCCCATGTTTTAAGTATTATTGTAGTAAACATGCAATGTGCCATAATCATTTCTGACAACACTTTACCCTTCTAGTGCTATAGATGGCAGCATTGAGTAGAGTTTATCCTTCCTGGACCGTTTTGATGTTAGTTAAGCTCTGATCACATCATGGCCTGAACTTGACCTGCCTTCTGCTCAACAATATACTTTTACTCCTATTTTACTTCTTTGTCTTTTCATCTGCATAAAATGTGTGTTTTTTTTTCTGTTAATGGTGCAAATAATGTTTTTATGAGTCCATCGTACAGAACAAATCGATGTGAAAAGAAAAACCAATATGTAAATTCATACAAAAAAACATAAATATGCTATAAATAATTAATGTATTGCTATTTTCCTTCAAGTTTGTATATATATGTTTCTTTCTTATGTTGACAAAATGATGCTAAAAGTGAATAGAAATGTGCAAGACAGAAATTGATAAGCCATTTTGTATTTAGTTTTATTTATAAAACACGTTTAAAAAAACAAATGCTAATAAAAAATTTCACAGTCAACAGAAATACCCATAAATTAACATATTCTATTGTAGATTTAGAAAAAAAAATAGATTCAGCATCACATGTATTTTCTATCTATTTTAAATGTGACAAAAGAAGTTACATCCATCAGTCTAAAACCTAAACGAAACGTGTTTACTTCTGATGAAACACTTGTGTTTTCATGTATTACATTCATTTTTGTGTTTACTGTTTTAAATATAATTAATAGTTTATTTCAGTAATACCATGCTGCATTCAAAACTAGTCATGGCTCTTGTGCTCGTTGTGCTCATCCTGTTTTGCTGCACTGGTTAATGCGCATGTGTTGTGATCAAATCTGCATCGTAGGTGAGTGTGTGCCTGGTTTGTCACATTGGTTACAGCGTTATTCACCACCTCTTTTCCAGCTGCTGAGTGTCATCTCTGGAACTTCTCATCAGAGCAGCTGGATGAAGGGACGCTGCCCTTCTTCCATCTGTCTATCCCTCTGTCGCTAATGCTCCCTGCCTGGATGACCTTGGCTGTGAATTATGGGACATCCTGCCACCTTACAGTGTGCAGCCACTCTGCATGGTATTGCACCAATCGAAACAATACCACTGGGTGGATAACATGGTCGGAGGGTGGATGCCTGAGAGAAACAGGAGGAGGAGGAGGAGGCGGCAGAGGACGAGGAGGGTGGAAAGATGCTTCTTGAAGGCGCCGTTGCCATAGGTAACCTGGATCTGTGCCAGGAGAGGGGTGTAAACCATTTGCATGTATTCAAATCTTGCATGAATAATTCACTTTGAAGCCCCTGCTGGAGCGCTGGCAGACAATAGCTGTTTATATACACCGGCACAAATTCACAGTATACGGGTGAAATACAGCCTTCCCATGCACATAAACCCACGCTGATCCTGTGTGAGAAAGGTGAGGAGGTTATTGGGATGCATTGAGACAGTAGCAGAGGCTGTAATTTTATGTTCCATGTATTTAGATGAAGCCTTCTTCACACAAAACACAATAGATAGTGGATAGGGGCTGTTTGACTTTGGGCTAACCTAGGGGATGGATGTCACAGTATAGCAGGGAATGTATGTTAAACAGCCTACACATATACCTACATGTCCACACAGTCCTTGTGCCACTATGTTCGCCAGAGTCCAGTATGAAGGCCTGCTCGGCATTAACTTCTCAGGCACTTAGCTTCCCAGCAGCTTTCATAAATTCACCCGCATTAAAACGCCTTGAGAGACGTTTTATCTAACATAAACAGGCCCGTAAACGCTTCCCCATAAAGTTCCCTCAAAAAAAAAAAAAGAAAAAGCCAAGGAACGAGTGAGAAAATATCAAATCATGCTGCCGTGACCATAAAACTCAGCCAAGAACAGCTATAATCCCTCCATGCATGCATGCATGATATTTACAAGTGCTATCGCGATGTCACCCTCTCCCACTGCACACTCTCCGAGTTCTCTCCCTCACCATAGCTCAGTCTTGTTAATTTTATAAGATCCAGCATATTGCCACTTATCGGCAGGCAGGGTTGTAAAAGCTCTGGGGTCAGTGCATTACTGAGCTGCTGAGCTCCACTCTTCCATTAGAGGGAGTGTTCAGGCTGCGTTGGCCTTCACTCAATCAAATGCAAGCTCCAAACGGCTGATGAGGGGGCACAAACACACACACACTTTCACACATACAAAAGGAGACTCCTTCAGTCCCTGCTTGTGAAATTATAGTACGCATAAATCTGGGCACCTACACACACAGACACACACTATATGCTTGTTATTTCCCCTCACTGTTTCAAGCCTGGAGGGGGGCTAACTTATTCATTTGCATGGAGCGTTTGCATTTAAAGGGAGTAAATGTATAGGCGGATGTGTTTGTTCTGCGGCTGACATTTTCAACACTTGACATTTGAACAGATTTCTACACTAAATGAGTTGTAGCTTCCCCGGGATCTCGGGATCAGGTGAAACAGATGAGAGGTGAACAGTGCAGGAATAAGCAGCAGGCAGAAATGTGAATTAGCGAGCAGGGCTGATTTAATAGAGATGCCAAAATAGACATTTACATAGAATTTGTGTTTGCTGGAACATGCAGCACAGAATTATTTTTTATGTGTCAAGGTCATAGGAAGTTATAGATCAGTGCCAGCAATTGTGCATAAAATGCTGTAACAATAATGCTATAGTAAGTGTGTTTTTGCCTTCATTTTTGGGTGTCAAATTAAAATGAAATCCAAACAAACTGATTGCTTAAAAAGTAAAATATTTGTATTTAATGTCTATAATGTTTCCTGTGATTGAGTGTCACTTATTTCCATTGCTCCTCTCTGTTACTTCACGTTTTAGTGCACATACTGCGTATAAAGAAAGGGGCACCCTACCCTCGCTTCAGTGTGTGCCCATTTATAAACATGTATGTATTTCTTCTGCAGGAGTAAAGGCCAAGGGTGGGTGGTGGGTGGACGTACGAAGGAGAAGCCCTTGACAGACTTTGCATGAGAATGGCCGGGGTCCTGTGAACCTTCTGCTCCCTGTGTCCGCATTCAATGGCAACACTGCAGTTAGCATGACAAACTAGGCTCCAAGTTCTCGGACTTTTTAATGCAGCCTGCTCCCCAGCCTCCACCCGACCCTCCCCTTCTCATCTACCCCACCCATCCATGTCCTGACTCCACCATAACCCTCTCTTGGCAAATCCCCTTACCCTCAACTTGCTCCTGTGTGTGCACTGTGGGCTGAGCCTACAGATTTTATGAGGTGTCTGGGGGGCTGCCAAGTTCAGGGGAGCCGGGGAGATGCCCCTACACACACACACACACACACACACACACACACACACACACACACAAAGATTCACAGAGCTGTTGAACATTCAAAATTATAACAGCACATGATTTTACACATGCAGGCTTCCTCCACATAATCAGGACATCACCAGATTCCAAAGTCAGCCCTTCGTTCCACGTGCGGTGGTGTGTGTGTGTGTGTGTGTGTGTGTGTGTGTGTGTGTGTGTGTGTGTGTGTGTGTGTGTGTGAGAACAGTCACCAGGGTCTGAAATTAGAACACTTACATAAGAATTTAACTATGTGCAAGCAGGGATGGCACATGAGTGGGCCACAGCTGAACCCCCTTTTTTTTTTATCATTTTACTCAGAGAGGCACACACACACACACACACACACACACACACACACACACACACACCACCGCTTCATGTTTCTTTAACTGCTGTGGCTCCAATCATTCGGCTTGTAAATGTGTTGCTGTTTCATCAGGCTTTTAGGTTTGTTAATAAATTAATGAATTGTGAGGCAGCATCACCATAATGTATAACGAACAGAGACAACGCCGTATTATCTAAATGGGTTCTTTATACAATGGCTCGTCTAATGATCTCTGCTTAATCAGTACTGTGTATTCTAGTGTATTCTAGTGTATTCTAGTGTGTTTTTGGTGTGTTTGTGTAAACGATCTCAGTATAAAACACAAATTAATCCTGAGGGCCCTGAGCACACTCCACTTTGATATACTCCTATGAAAAACAATTAAAACACTATTTGATGGGCCCAGACTAGAAAATTCAACCTTAACATATTTTGGAGTTTATTACAGTGTCTAAACGAAAAGCCTCAGAGTTATATATCCCACATGAGGTTTCAACAGCAGTAGAATTAAAAATGCATCATTTCTGAAATCTACAAAAGAAAAAAAAAAAAAGATGAAACAATTTTTAAAAACACCATAAAAATGTTTGACTTGTTGTTATGGCTTATGTGAGTGCAGTTTGAGGACAATAGCTGTTACTCATTGGAACCAAGAGCATCTTTTTATATTATTATGGCAAAAATAATTAAATGCACTTGGCTGATTTGTTTCTTCCCTTCTTTCTGTATAATTAATTCGATCTCCCCTGCTTCGAGCAGATTCCTGTGTTCTCTCTGTGTAATTTTCTCCTCGAACAAATGTAACCAATCCGATAATGTGTGCCTAAAAAAAAAGAAACGACTGTAATTTATTACAGGACAATAATGGGGAATATTTTAATGTCAAATAAACAATATTATTTGAAGTGTTTATGTGAAGTAAACAGTGATCATTTTGAGTTGCAGCGATACATTAAGCTTGTCAAAAGAAATAATCAAGGCAAAGAATGAGTAAATGACATAACATTATTTCCACAGCTTTATTGTGACACCACAATTCCTTAGTCCTAATTTACATGCACTGAAAAAACAACACACTCCTCCCTGTAAATTCTCTTATTTGTTTTTACTGCTAATAAGCTTTGTGGAGCTCAGTCCTGCTGTTAAAGGCCTTTGTGTTGTTAACGGACAGGATGTTAGAGACTCTCCATCCACAAACAAACAGCCGAGCAATTAAAAGACAATTAGCTGAACCCCTGAGGGTTTGTTTAGGTCAATAATGAGCTGCTTTTACAACTCCAGGAGCTGCTGCAAATCAGTGCAGCGGGCACTTTAGAAAGACTACGTTCAGAGTCATTTATTTAAATGCTTGTGAAGAGCATTAATATGTGAACAATGCACTACCAGTGCCTTTATATTAATCAAACACATGTTACAAGAACATATTAAAAAATGAAACCTAATAGTAAAACATGTAATGGTACCTTTCTACATCGTTTTACGCTCGTCTTCACATTTTCCGTCAGGAATGAGCAGGCCTCGCTGTCAGACTTGTACACTGTATACAGACTGTATGTGACATGATCCGTAACTCTATCTATAGGTGTTATGGTATCATTCCCACCATTAAAGAGGTTTTCCACCTTCCCAATGACCCCTGCTTCGCCTCACAGGACACAGAAAATGACCTGATGGCGATGGCTTTCACTGTACAGAGAGTACACTTAAAATGTGTGAGCATTTGTGTGTGTGTGTGTGTGTGTGTGTGTGTGTGTCCCCGTGCATGGAGTACTGGTCACTCGATGCACAGACTCCAGTGTGTTTAGAAAGCGGCCAGCTTGTAGGGCTCTGCCTTCTCCCTGGTGAGAGTGGGGGAATCTAGCATGGCCAGTAAGCATGTATATCAGGCCATCTCACGGCTGGCTGGATGCTCCCTGGGTGGCCCACCATGGTCAATACTGCACTGGTGACTGGACACACAGAATGGGATAATCTCCTACTTTCTTTCAGGGCCATGTGCACACACGCAAACACACACACACACACACACACACACACACACACACACACACACACACAGATCTCCTTTATGCTGGCCTGGCCATAGAGGCTTGTCTGGCCCTAATTTCAGGTTGGGATCAGTCAGAGGGAGGCCGAGGGCCGGGGAGCCCAAAGCAAACGAGGGGACAGTGTTGCTGGGGGAGAGTGGGGCACAGGGAGCCCATTTCAGCCAGAGCGGTGGAGCACACTGGGGGCACTGGGGCATTGCCTCTACTGGCTGTTGGGGGGAAAACAAAAGGAGTTGTGAGCCCCATAAAACATGGGAGCGATGTCTGTGTGTGTGTGTCTGCGGTTATGAATGTGTATCATTGTTCGGAGTTTCCTTCAGCTCCAGCAACTCGCTTCAACACCCCCGCTGCTCAAACACAAAAGTGCCTAATTGACACCACAGATTTAGGCCACTAGGTTTAACTATTCCCCTTCCAACCCTTCAGCTGGAATAATCAGAGTAATCAAAGTGAACAGTCTCCTATAGCTTCTCATACGTGAGAGTCCTTGTATGTGAAGCATCACTGTCAATATTCTGCATGTGTATCTGTTCGTGTCAGCAGATTCACGAAAAGACCCAAAAACAATTACATGTTCGTTTTTCTCTTCCCGACTTCCAGAGTTCACTCAGACTCAAAGCCAGTGATTCTTTCTGAAAGCACTATTTTAAAAATGGTCACAAACATTTAATTTATAGAAGATTAAATAAGCTCCTACAAAAACTGAGCACTGAATCTTTTAGAAAAGAGCTCAGCAACATATGTTGCTTTCATGAATGAATACATATTTCATCTCAGATTTGAAGTATAGCTGTATATGGGATTAATTTAAAATAAACTACATGCTCAGTGCAATGATGTGTCTCACATACAGTATTTTTAATATATTATTTTTACAACTGGAGGTTTATGACACACAGATATAATGTACATATCAAGCTAAGAAAAACCTGGAAGCCGCAGTCAGTTCATTGCTGGTGTGAGTCTTTTAATGGGATTTGATGACAAAAAGAAAAAGCACACAGAGCAACCTTATCGTTATGGTCCCAGCAATTAAAAGCAAACATACAGTAGATAGAAAAAAAGAAAAAGAAAAAAGAAAGAACTTAGACAGTTTTTATTTCCACAAATGATTCCTCTTTATTGAAAGTATATATGATGTCAGGGCAGCACTGGTAATCTCATTCACTGTTCTGTGATGAATTGGTTTATTACACAATGAAAAAGATTGTATAAATATGAATGTGTACATAATGTGCCACAGAAAAAAAAAAGATAAGTAATTCAATGGCTGCAAACTCTTGTCAAACAATTTTCCAGTCAAATACTTGAATGTAAATTACAGAGTGAAAAGGAGGACCCCTTGGGGTCTCATCCAATCTCCGACCTAAAATTGCTCTCAAATATAGTAATTCATATCTAATGAAACTAATTTTGGAAAATATTGCTTGGCAGCTCCATTTTACACTTCAGACAGCTCTTAAATTGATTCAACCTCTAAACTTACCTTTTAAAGTCAGCTCCAACTTACCTGTCCGCATGCACAAAGCCCACAGAGCAGACAACTGGTAATCAGACTCTAATGATGTGTGTCTAACTGACTGTTCTTGCAGGTGTAAGAGGTGACGTTTTCCATATGTGGTGGAGCTAAACATGTTCGGGGAAATTGGCTACAGACAGCATGTGTGCTTTGTTAGACTCTGGTCCGGCAGTGGAAGCTTAATCGCTGCTTTTCATCTTGGTGGTGGCATTCCTCACCGCCTCTGTGGAGACACAGGCAAACAAAAGGAGCAATTAGGTCAGTAATATTCTCCTCAATCAGAGCATTCTCAACTTGAATGATATTTGTCTCTTAAGTAGGGATATATTGTTTAAAAAATGACAAGCTTGACTAGACTAATACACTGACGAATGAGGAATCGTTGTCTGCTGCTTTCATCACATGCACATGCGCTCGGCCTACGTGACGCCGCTTGTGGCACTCGTCCCTTCAGACACGCCACCGTTAATGTTTATTGCGTGCCAGAGGCGCAAACGTGCATGTTACGTTTGTGCCCATGTGTTTGTTTGTGAGTCTATCAGCTGTCTGTATCAACGATGTGCATGACCCCTGAGCTAGCAGACAGTCACGGGCCAAAGGTCAAGGTACACCCTGTCTGGGCTTCCTGGCTGACCCTAACGCCTGCAGCACCAACACACGCGCATATACTGGAATGGGGGGGATGGGTTGCCCGCAGCCAGACTAATATCACCTTTGGGATTAGGATCCAGACAGAAATACATTGACCCTAAGCACACACACACACACACACACACACACACACACTGAGTGTCAGACACTTGGATTTGCTTGGTCATAAAACAGGACTCGGTTGCACTGCATGATGCAGAGAGGCGCAGCAGAGATGCTGAGTCTGAGAAGGCCATCTAATTATCTTTCAGCGCTGAGTTAAAGAGGAGAGCAGAGGAGACCGGGGAGGTTCAAGCGTCACCATGGTGAGCAGAGAAAGGAGCTAACGGCGCTAGCTAGCTGCATCGTGCTGTTAATGCTGCAAGGATAAAGGAGACCTGGGACATACTAATCGAATCACTAAGGTAGCCACCATGGCTAAATATCATGCAAGTAGTGGTGAAGGATGTGAAGATGTACAAGCCGTTTTATACGGGTTGAACAAGCTGCTGAAAAAAGAGGATTGTTTGTTGCTAAAGCTACGCACTCCCTGCCATATGTCAAGCAGTTTAGCTTTGTAATTGCATTTAGCCCGAGCACTGATGTAGCTGCAGGAAGTGAGAGCCCAGAGCACCAATCTAGATAAAACGACATCAGCATGCCGAACGGCTGCAAGAAATCACAAATCAAAGAGAAGCAGGACTGCAGGATTTCAGCACAGAGTAAAACAGAAAAAAAGGTCAAATTCAGAGGAGATAATGGGTTTCACCATCAGACCATCGGGAAAACTCCCCAAATAAGCCCAGAGTGTTAAGCCTGTTAATCCCCTGTATTATTGCAACATCTGTGAGGTCTAGCGAGGCTCTGCCAGTGATTAGCAAGACAGATGTAAACAATATCCTGGATGAAGAGGAGAGGAGAGAGGACAGGAGAGGAGAGAGGGCTTGGTTGGTCCGGATAACACACTGCTGGATGGATTATCGAAGAAGAGATAGAGAGGATGTGACGAATATAGAGCAGGTGAGGTGAGAGTGAGCGTGTCAGGGGACTTAAGGGAGGAAAAAGAAGAACAGGAAGCGGAGGATTAACAAAAAAGAAGCTGTAGTCATTCTGGAAGAAATTTAAAATACAAGAAAAAAAGGAGGTCTGTTGGGTGATACTTGGTCAAAATAAGTCAAAGACAGAAATAAAACCGTAGGTGGAGGAAGACAGAAGGTGACAGCATGAGGGAGGAAGGAGCAGCAGATTGGGAGATGGCAGACCCGGGGCCAGGCGTGCCCCGACCGGCTGACGAGACACCAGGGAGATGTGCCTAATTTATGCAGAGTTAGACTGAGCGGCTGAAGAGTGGAGGGTGTCTGGGACCCCCCCACCCCCCACCACCACCCCCCACAGTAGCCCTGAGAACCGACAGGAGCAGCTATGGGTGCAAACAGTGAGCAAGCAAGAGGGGCACCGGGGGAAGGAAGGGGGAGCCTTTTTTTTTTTTTTTGGACAGACAACAAGGATGGGTGGGGGTTTTAGCGGGGGTGGAGGCTGCTCTCCCTGCTCAATTCACACGAGACTGTCCGCCTGACGTCCCATTAGGGTTTGGGACAGGGCATGGGGAACGAGGCGATAAAAGAGAGAGGGAAGAACGCACGATGGAGGAGGAGAACCGGGGGAGAGGCCATGCTTAACCCTTTCTCCACTAGAGATGCTCCCCCCCCACTCCAGTCTACTTCTCCAGTCTGGCTACCTATTAGATCCACACGGCCGGCCGTCTGCTCCTCTGCATACTAATTCCCCATTAGCACATAGCCTTGAACATGAGCAAAGAACAAAGTCGGACTAAATCGGAGACAAGTAGCCCAGCTGATGGGTTTTCTTCAGAAGAGTCAGGCGGCAAATTCACCGGGCCCGAGCAGTGTATTGTGGTGTTTGGTGGCCAAAATATCAGTATTAATGTCAGACTCCAAAAATATTAGGTTTCTAATATCAGGTGCTCTCTATACAACAGTCCTGGCTGAGGGCCAAGAGAGTTGTGTATGTGTGTGTGTGTGTGTGTGTGGTTCAAGGGCCCGGCCAGAAGCAAAATGGACAGCCAGGGAGGGTGATGGTTGAGTCTGGTGATGCAGGCAGACAGTTTAATGACGGTCCTCACCCCTGAACATACAAGCAAGCGGGCGCCTGGCATGCTCGCAGATGTACACACATCTTGTGACATGTGCACATATATGTGTGATATATGGCGCGGCGCTTTCAGAAAAAGACAGCAGGACGAGTGAAAATGAAAGAAAGAATGAAATCTCTCAGCGTATGACCCTGAAAAAATAGGAGGCGGCTAGAAATGGCTAACGGGTATCTGAGTTTCAAGTGTGTTCTTCAGTACATTTACACCTTTCACCTCACAGTTTTACACAGGTTTACACAGAGAACAATGAGCACTACATAAAACTGTCATTAGCAATAATAAATTCAAGCCCATTATTGTCGTGTAGTGATGGTTGCTAGTGATGTTCACATAGGAACAGTCCACACTAGAAAGCTATTCATGGCTCAACAGAAGCCAAGCTCTTTGTGCCTTTTTGTTTTGTAAGTTGTGCCTAGCCATGGCCTTGCATCTTATTATTTTCATTCACTCATTCAGGTCTGGACTTGAATTTGGTTCCCAAACAAAGACATAGAGAGACCTCATTAAAAAAACATGTCATTGGATCAGGCCTGGGCTGAACTGTGTGATTTTCCCTCCTACCATAAGTGACCGTGACTGAGCGTTGGGCTGAATGAGAAGCCAGATAGAGGCCTACCAATGGAGCGCCACGCTACATCCCTATGGGAACCACCCACTCACAGAGGGGGGTACATTTAAGCTTTGTTGGTCTGTTAACACAGCTTTTTAAAACACCCCTTTATGGACTCAGCTAAACAAAGTGCAGCCCTGGATTTCTTGTGCCACAAGGAGAAACCCAAAATCACACCAACCAAATAACAAAAAAAAAATAAAGGTGAATACAAAGGATGAAGAGATTGTTTCTAATTTTCATTTGATGTTGAATAATTAAAAAAATAAAACAAAGGTAAAATACATATGATATTTTATATGATATGATATGAAAAAACACAATAACACACATTAACACACATGATTTCAGTACTTAATACTCCCACAAAAACAAAGACAATATAATCCTGTGTGGAGGACTCTGAAGCTCCTCTCGCTGCATCTATTCACCTGAGAACTGAACTTTGCAGTAGTTGAATGCAGTGGAACCAGGCCATTGACAAACTGCACCGTCTCACTGTCCTCTGATACAGTCAGCACACACCATTACCCAGAGGACTATAGACATCATGCTACAGAAACAATAGGTTTGTCTCTGTGTGTGTGTGTGTGTGTGTGTGTGTGTGTGGTGTGTGGGTGTGTGAGAGAGAGACAAACACTGTCCTGCATGGGAAACCTGGGCTAGAGACTTATTCAGTCTCACAGGGCGCTCAGGATGACAGTGAAATGAATAACAATGAACTTGCTGAGAGTCAAGTTCAGAACATTAGAGATGAACCAGAGCTGTACACAAAGGAACTGTGTGTGTGTGCGTTTGTGTGTGTGTGTGTGTGTCTATGTGTGTGTGTCTGTGTGCGTATAATTGCGTCAACACACTCTCAATATGTCTCATATCTCAATATGGACACAGCACAGGGAAGAGCACCCACTAGGATGAAAATGCACACACACCTCCCCTTCTCGCTCTCTCGCCCTCCCCTCCCCTTCCCATTTCGCCGTGCACATGCAGCAAGGACCCCGTCCTCGCTATTCTATTGCTGTCCGCTGCGTGCCTGATGAAAAAGCACAACGACATAGGGGGTGCACATGCCTTAAAGGCAAGAAAATGCACTTTTGTAAATCGCAGCCCCAATATAAACACAGGGTTTAATAGGGGTTTCTCAGGTATGTAGGCAGAGGTCCACATCGCCGTGTGCTTCACCAGCCATGTTGCACATTTTGCAGGAGAAAATGTGACTGTACAGCCTCCACCACCACGCAGCAGAGATGATGGTCTAAGGGGTAGAGAATGCATCTGAATACATTTGCATAAAGATTGAGCTGTGTTGACAGGGGCACTGCTGAGAATGCACCATGCTCGTCATTGTCCCCAAAAATCACAGTAATGATTGAAATGTATTGCGGGGGGTGGCAGGCGATGGGAGGCGGGGGGGGATAAAACGGGAAATGATCACTTTATTCTGGGAACAAACATGAAATGTGTGTTTTTTAAGGTCTGCTGGGAGCTCGGTGCTGCCTGCCCCCTTAATATCGGCAGTGTATATGAACCAGAAACACCTGCAGGGGACAGATACAGAGGATAGAAACTTAATGCAGCACCGTGAGAGCGAAATAAACACAAATTACACCGATAATTTACAACTGGTGAGACTCAAACTAAGGTTGGTAGATGAAGAATAAGTGTGTGACAATTTAGAACCATAAGTGAGATGCTCAAATAAATTCCTTCTTATCAGACAAACACAAAAGCTCATTTACCGATCAGCAGATCTAATCTCATAAAATACCTTAATCACAGTGTAATCTCACTTAATCGTGGAGTAATAACATCGCAGTGAAATTTTCGGTTTGTTAAAATGGTGTTATAGCCAAAGTAGATATAGGAAAAAAAAAAAAAACACAAGGGTATCATAAACACAATTTATCTTGAAAATGTAGCAGGAAAACTTGTGTTAAAGAATGTTCCTGGGTGATTTTTTTTATTTTTTATTTTTTGCTTCTTCTCGGAAAAAAAAAAAACAACCTGCAAGGATATTTGGTAGTAGTCTGACTTCAAAATATTGCAGATATGAGACCTTATTTCTTAACACACAGCGCAGATATTTCAAGCTGCAGATTGTAGTAGAAGATAAACTGACCATATTTTACTGTAACAAATTTCCAGTAGCCTTTTAATCAAAGAGATGGGCTGTAAAGGTGACCATGTCCTAAGGAAGAAAGTGGTTTGTGGAGAGAGCACTTTCATTTTGAAAATAAAAACAGGTAGGCTACAGAAGGAGCGTGGTGAAGCCCTGTGATAAACCTTTTGCAGATATAGTCAGCTAGCCAAACCGTCCTGTCAGATCACTGCCCGAGGAGAGGCAGAGGGGGAAAGAGAGGCGGCGAGAAGTGGAAGAGAGCAAAACACGGGTGAAAAGGGTCAGCAGGGAGGAAGGCTAAACCCCAGAAGCAAGCAAAAGATTGTGTGTGCAGTGCATATATATTTCAGCATGGGTGTGCGTGCCTGTGTGTGTGTGTGTGTGTCTGTGTGTGTGTGTGTATACATGTGTGTCAACCCCAGCTGGGCAGACATTTACTTGACATGCTGATAGGGATTTAAGCAGTGGGTGGGTGGTGTGTCTGACCAAGGTGAGTGAATGAGCAGAGAAGGGGAACTGGTGGGGATCGGAGGATGATAGGAGGCGGAGGGATGGAGGGGAGGCGGCGGACCAGAGGGGCTCACAAAACTGCCGTTACTAAGCTTGATTTCAGCGAGAGTTGAGACGATTAGGAGATGGAGGCAGAAATGAGGAGGAAAACAGGGGGTAAGGGAGTTGGGGTTTTGAAGGAGAACCCTTCAGGCTATGGAAGAGAAGGGGGACTAGTCTATTGAGGTGATGAGGGAAAGCGGGTTTTTCTTTCAGACAGTCTAATGAAGCATAAGTCCCCAATGAAGAATGGAAGCAGGCTACTGCAGGGTGGGTTAGCTTGCGCCTCAGCTCCTCTCCTTTTCTCCCCTTTCTACTTTCTTTCTCCGTCCTCTCCTGTTCTCATCTCCATCCACATCCCCTATTTCATCCCCTCTGCTCATGTGCTGCAGTCCCTCCTCTTAAAGGGCTTACACTGTTTATCTGAAACAGTTGGGACGTGCCGTACGCTCACGCACTTCAGATGATTTGATGAAATGGCAATGAGCAGGTTTACTATTGATTGGCAGCTTCATCGAGAAACTATGGTAGAAAACGCATGAAATAACAGATGGTCTGCTGTAAAAGTACAGCACGATGTATCCTAACGTAATTAAGAAGAAGAAAAATGTGATTATTATTTAAACTAATTTCTGCATGAATAAAGCCAAAGTATTCAAAGCAGATGCATGTAACGATGGGCATGCATTGCCCGTTGTGGCGCGCACATACGATGAACCTGAGCCGACATGTTAAATTACAGGAAGCAGCAGACTGAGATAGACGGGGGGGGGGGGGGGGGGGGGGGGGGGGGGGGGCTGTCAAAGTGTCTGACTGGGTTTGACTGTGTCTGGCTGGGGGTTGTTTGACCAGGGGGTTGACTGGGCTGCGGGACTGATTTCTGGCTCGATTTGGCTCTGGGCCGGCTGGAGGCTGGCCAGAGGCTGACTGAAGGGGGTAGGGTTCCTTTTGCGTCTTAGCTCAAGTTGTCCCTGGAGCAAAGCAATAAGAAGCAGCTTATAAAATAAGCAAACACACAGGCGGCTAACAGACAAGTCAGCCAGCCGGGGATGAGCGGCAGACGTACGGCACACATACACATTAGCTCTCTACCCTGCAGTGATACCCCCAACACCCCCCCCTGACCTTGACCTTTGAGGTCCCTCCTAACCTGTTTCTGAAAGTGAGCGAGTGCAGCTGGGGGCACCCCACTACTGCACAAGCCCCTCATCTCCAAGTCATTTAGCCAGTTCCCACGCTCGATGCCGTCTCTGCATTTGAATGGTGCAATTTAATATTTATGTGGCCGCCACAGTCCTGCCACAGTCACGCCTGTCTGTTTCTAAGAGAAAATAATATTTCCAGAATTTTCTTTGGTGTCGTTTGAATTATCTGCGGAAGATTAATCGTTATTTTAATTTTAATTCAGTTTTTTCCTTCTTCCCCCTCTGTTTTATTCCTCCCTGCTCAAAGTCTCAAATTGCATGTGTAGTCTCTCTCAATGGTTCCCTCATATCCACCAGTCAGCCTGAGCATATACGTACACTATATAATTTATGTCTAAAGGTGTGTGCGCTCGTGTGTGTGTGTGTGTGTGTGTGTGTGTGTGTGTGTGTGTGTGTGTGTGTGTACATGTCATTCAGGGGGTTCAGACCCCTCCACCTTCACATTTTCATTACGGCCAAATCTCAGGCCTGTGCTACACCAGCATGGCCTTTTGCCGGCGAGCAGGCAGTTTAATCACACATACAGCACTACTCCATTTTCATTTCCTTTTCATACAGCCTCCATTCCACTTCAGCTTCATAATTCTCCCCTCAGAGCTGTCTAGCCCATCTGAGTGTTTGCAGCCCGTTGAAATGACATAATCAGTGACTTGGATAAATGCCTGACTGTTTTTCCCTGAGTCTATAATCAGACTTGGGGCTCAGTGTTGCAGCTCTGAGGGAACAGCGGCAACACTTGACTCAGGAATTACTTCCTGAGGATGGTAGTTTCACATAAGGTATTTTCTGGAGTATCAATGAAGTTAATTTATTTAGGTTGACCAAGTGCATCTTGACAAATAAAAATAGTGGTTACTATCAGAGGCAGAAATGGGTCTTGTCAAGCTGTTAATTATCTGTTGATTACTGGAAAGTGTTCAAAATATTAAATGACTTTAAATAACTTTTTAGGAAATAGCAGCTGTAATTTTAATATAATATCCAATCCTTGGGAAAAGTAATTGTACATATACATCGAGAGAACAATTGCAACCATTTCTGATCCTCTGAGCTGAGCGCTCTCTTCAAAATAAAATGCCATTATTTGTGCACAGCAAAAAAACTGCTGGTACGAGGACAAATTGGCGATAAAGGTGAATAAAATAAAATAAAAAAGACTATTTATATTTCAAATTTCAGCTCTCATTTGAATGATCAAGTGGTTTGAGCAGGAATATTTGTTTGGCCACAACAAAAGGGAGAAAGATGTGGAATGGGCCAAGATGAATTGAGCGATGGCTGTAAATGCTTTCAGCAACTATTACTTCAGTGGGTGGAACACATTCAATCAATACCTAAGCAAATAAAAAGCAGTGGGCAGTCTGAATGAGAAAAGCTGCAGCGGACGGGATGACAATCACACACACAAATGAACAGTCCGCATTGCAAGTTGCTCCATGAAAATTATCAGTAGTATGGTATGTTTATATAATTCAATAAAATATTTGACACTCAGGGTTGGAAGAATATTTCTCAATTTCTTTTATCTAGTTTTGTTTTGGGTTCAGGTGTTTGCAAAGCAATTTTAAATAATCATCAATCATTTAATGATGAAAAATTAAGTTTCATATCATCAAGTTTAATTCATATTCAAAATTTTGGAAGATGTAATTAATATTAATATTATTAAAGGTACTACAGTTAGCTATGGAAAGCAGCTGTGCAATATAAGAAGAGAGTCAGTACTGTATGAAGTACCTCAAATATCCATACACATACGTACTACTACTATATTCATGCATATGCGATACATCCATCCGAAGCACGGTCCACTGTACTATCCTGCCTGTTCTTTGTGTTTAAATTACGCATAATGGAAGCAGCATAGTAACACATGGCTACAGGAGCCATTAGCATAAATGCTTTCTGCAGGATGTTGCTGTGTCCTTTTCATCATGGGAATAAACAGAAATGGACATACACACACACACACAAGTGTTATGGATTAGCATGCAAGTGTGTGTGTGTGTGTGTGTGTGTTTGTATGGTAAATGTGCACGAGCACGTATGTGACAGTTATGGCGGATGACTAGAATACACGTTACGTTCATCCTGTGCTTCATAAAACATATGGTCTCATTTGTTGATTTGAATATGGAAATTAAGAATTTAACGGCTCCACCCTGTTTATCCCTCACAATCCAGACAAGCTACTCTTTATCCTCCTCAGAAAGACTTAACACCCACCTTCCTGGGGTTGTTCTCTATCCGTCTCCCTTCCACCAGGAGAACCCCACCCTCCCGTAGCGCCCACACACACAAACAGAGATCCACATTCAAGATTTGATGTGAGGTCTAAACATTTTAGAACTGAGGGATCAGTTTCCACTCTAAAACAACTCCGCCTAATTTCCATGAAATTTATAAACCTGCAGAAAAAAAGAGATCAATAAAAACACACAAATAAATGGATAAATGAAATCAGTCTAGCTCTTCTGGGTCGCTGGTGCCTCGCTGCCAGCTCCACGCTACCAGATCTGAGCCAACCTGTCTGTCTTCTTGACTGCCAATTTCCCCACAAAAGGATACGGTACAGGCTGCAGCCCCTCAAGGCTGGCTACAGCGGGGCTGGGCTCTTACACTAACCTGCTCAGCAACACCTCGCCCTCATCATTGTCACCATGCGCTGATTAGGCATAGAGGCTTGATTAAAACTGCCAGAGTCTGACAGAGTCGGCAATAACAGGGGTGAACAAGCCTTTTGTGTGTATGATTGTGGACATTATTCATATGAGGCTTGGTTTGCGTTTCGATTCCGCAGTTTAAATGTATGGTTGTCAAACCTAACCTAACCTACCGTTAGTTTGACCACACACAAATTTACACACTAACATCTGTCCACTGAGCTGGACAGACACATGCAGGGGTAAAAAACAATCATCTCTAGAAAAATTCTGATGCCCATTTAAAACCTGTAAAGTTTCAGTGCTGGCTGAGCACAAAGTAAATGTCAATGTGCATGTTGGTCCTTTGTCATGGGTTCTTCCCTCAGGAGCACAAAGAACAAATGACAAAGAACCATGACAGAGGTATGTGTGCCATCCTCCAGTCCTTGCCTTGAAGTTCAAGGCGACACTACAGCAGATCCTGAGAGTGGATGATGGCCTATTTCCTCAATACAGACAATTCACCAAAACACTCTCCAACAGTTAGCGCTGACAGGTGAAAACGGCCACGAATGCCACGGGACTGCACAATGAAACGGACAATTGCACAAACACACAAAACTACAGAGCAAAGAGACACATAAACACGCACGTAAGTACATAGCAACAGCAACAGAGGATCCATCAGCACAGCTAACACCACATTAAGACCATAAAGAACCAATACATCTCCTGTTCCACGTACACAGCCCATATCCTGCTGCTTCTGCACTGATACCCCTGATCCCTCCGCGCTTTGACAAGGCGTAATAAAGCCTGTATGAAGCGCTGCATTGTGTGGGGAGAACACAATGTTGCATGCTGAGTGCTGTGAGAAGGGCGTACACCATTGGGTCCCACGGCGCAGCAGCGCACCAGGGCCTATAGCAGGGAGTGCTGAGCATGCTAATGAGGTCATTATGTTATGCCTCTCCCTCGCTCCTGCTCTCCTTTACAGTGTGGGCTTTGCCTGTCAGAGGAGGCAGGGTACCCTGGTAATGCAGCCAACCACAGATGTCACATATGGCACAATGAGAAGACACATGAGCGACGCCGGATCAGTTGCTGAGAGAAAGGCGAGGTGACGCTCCATTTTTCAGCTAGCATCAAAAGCAAGAAAATTGCATCAGTGATTTGCATACAAAATAAGGTGAGCTTTAAGAGAAGTAAAGAGGAGGGCAACAACAGCCAAGATTGCCGTCATTTGCTAATTGTTCAATCAGCAGTGTGTATTCAATCAGCAAATGCTCGGCGTTACGTTTCCTTTTTTTTTCCTTTTGCACCGACGCTATTATATACAGTCCAGGATTAGGGCTTAAGTATCAAGCACATGCAAATGCAATTACCAGATATTTGCATAGCCATTAACAATTAGAGGGCAGATGGCAAACTGCGGGCATTAAAAAGCAACTGAGCGCCATCTTGGCTGAGGGAGACAGCTGGCAGACAGGAATCGGCCATTTTGTAAGCATGGGTCGCTGCCAGGCTGAGGCATAGCGAGGCACCAGTCTCTCTCTGTGTGCCAGGAGATTGGCAGATGAGGAGAAATCGCACTTTAATACCCTCCCTGGTACAGGCAACAACGACAAACTCCACCAACAGTCAGTGACAATATGATCACAGCCCAGGGCTCCTGTTGAGAGCCGACTGATGAGATCAGCTACAACACAATGTGCTTGTATTCTCTTTAAAACACACAAGAACCTCTGAGCAGAGATGGTATCTTATCATAACAGTGTTATTGAGAGGTAAAGTAGCTCCTTTTTCTATTTTTTATTCTCCTTACACAGTTCAATATTATCATCGAAAACATTTAATTCATATTATTTTTCTCAAAATTGAAATTAAATTATGATATTTTACTCACCAAGAGGTATGAATCCCATTGTAAGATTTCAAGCGTGGGAAACTGCCCGTCAGTCCTCTAATGTCCTTCCGAGTCTCCTGGCATGACCTCTCAGTACTGAAGTTGGAGCAGGTTGTTTCTACCACTGCATTAAAAAATATATTCTTCTTCTTCTCCTCTACAATGACATTAAGCCAGGTGTTTTCATTTTCCTGTGGATTTAGGCCATTTTCTTTAGTCACTAGCAGTTTGGCTCGAACATTAGAAGAGCGAGTCCCTTTGTGTGGGGAACGACTATTGAAAATGTGAGGAAGAAATAAAAGTCAGATGAAAACCTAAGTAGTATCTGACCAGAGGAGGGGGCACTGAGCAGGTACAACTGCTGTCCTTTTCATCTCTCATTCAATTAGCAGCCATTCACTTGTGCTGCCACGGGATCCCTACTGCACAGCAGTAAGTGGACTTCAGGTGTTATTTCCACACAGAGAGAGACAGAGAGGCATGAAAGCCCGAAACCCACCTTCCTCTCTACCACCTTATAGATCAATACTGCGCTGCCATATCCTCTGATGGGAGCAGCTGTAGTGAGAGTAAGAAAATCTAAGGCAAAAAGACAGGTTGTGTCTGATGCAGTGGATGAGAGAAAAAGTTCAAATTGTCCTTTCACCCTGGCTCATGAAATCTTAGGAATATTGTGTGCGGAGTGCCTGCAAGTGGGACTAAGCAGAAACGTCCTGTGTAATGTCTCAGATGGATTTTATTCAAACATTTGGTGGAATGTGTAATAAGACGGAAGCAGCTGGAAGAAAAGAGACCCTCGACGTCTTGTGGTAGTCTTCTTCCGTTCCTCTCCCTCCCTCGCTGTCTCCATGTTTCCCTGACAAAGTTTTATCAAGTGGTGTTGGACGCAGCAAAAAGCCCTCCGGCGGAACCACACACAAAGATTCTCTGTCTCTGTCTCTTTCTCTCTCTCTGGCTCTTCACGCTCCCTTTTTCTCTCAGTTTCACTCTCACACACACACACACGTGCATATACTGACACACACACTGCGTGTGGGGTGGATGCAAGGTTAGGGCCCTAGCCCTGGCTGGTGCTGGGACTGTTGGAGAAAGATAGAAGGAGAGATGGTGAGAGGAGCTGAGAGCAGTGGTGGTGGTTGGTCCCTGGGCTCTGAGGCCTGCAGGCGGTGCTGGGCAACCTTTGCTAGCCTCTCTCCTCTGTATTGATTTCTGTTGCTCCGCGCTGCTCCACTCTGCCGCGGAGGCTCCTAGCCAGCGGGGATGAGAGCTCGGCTCACCCGCCTCACCTGCTTCTCTCCTGGCTTGGCTGGCCTAGCCTGCCCACTCTGCCGCATCTTTGGCTGGCCCCCACTGGCTCCTCGGGACCCTTGTATGTAGCACTGGGGCTCCAGGAGGAAGGCAGCCAGAGAGCCCATGGCGATCCACAGCTGTGTTCACCTGCTCTGGGTTCACCCGCTTCGAACCACATCCTCAAACTGCTTCTATCACTCTCTCCTTCCATCCTTCCACCCACTCTGCTTCTCTTTTTCCTCCTCCACCGCCTCCTCCTCTTCTTCCTGCTGTACACAAACAACCAGAGACAGAGATAGATAAAAAACAAGTTAATCTTAACTTTCAGCATTTTACCCACTCTGACTGTCAATCCTGGTCTTTGATCAGCGAGAAGTCGGAGGTGAGGATTTTGGCATCCTCCCTCAGCCGGTAATATGAACCTGCTAACCTTAGAGAGCAGAAACTGCAGGGATTGGAGGCCTGAGAGTTAAGTGTGTCAGGCATAGAGATACTGCCTGCCAAAGGTACTCTCAGCTATTAGATTCTGATGTGCTGCAGATAGCAGAATATAACAAGAGTGGGCCCATTATAAAAATCACCACTGCGTCAATAGAATACATTAGAAATATGTACAGGAAAAGTTTTTCTTCAACAACCACCGTCCTTTGCTCTCCCTTAGCAGCAAAAGAGTTTTATAATTATTTGACCTTAATGGTTATAGATAACAAAAGCAGCATTTAAAACTGACGGGGTATTTCCAACCACCTCTCCTTCACCCAGTCCTGTTTGTGCCATAGTGAATGTGAAGGAATGGAAATGTTTTGGCCAGACCAGTGGTGCTCTATAGAAACTTCGTCAAAGAAAACATCTCAGCTTTTGTATCATCCAGAATTATTCAAATTGGTTCAGCAGCCCTCTTCTTATGATAATAGCTGCTGGGAGGGGGGAGACATTTCTTTGAGGATTCATGGTCCCATTGTGTTTCTCAACAGAGAAAGAGCCGTGGCCAAATTCAACCCCCAGCACCCCACATTGCACCAAACGCACGATCTTCGAAATATCCTCACTGCAGCCACCACACAGTGCTGACAGCCCTTCTGTCCACCGCTCTCCACCCCTCTACTGGCCTGAAAAAGAGACTAAAACCCACGGGCCGACCGCCAGGGGAATAGAGAAGTAAAGTACAGAGGTTTAGAGTCAGTGGGCCAGTAAGGCTTTGGAAGTTAGAGCTGTCTGCAAGAGTGGCGTGGGGGGTTACACTGTTGGGACAAGAGAAGCAAGTTTGGGAGAGGGGGGCGAATTGAGTTCGGGGGACATGGATGGGGACCGGGGGTGCGGTGCATGTCTCAGACACAATAATACTATTCATTGGGCTCAGACATGGGTGTTAACTCCCCTCTGACAGAGCACAATGGGACTCGGCAGCATTCAGGCAGCCTTGGTGATATTGTTAGTTCAGGGCTGCATTCTCCCTGCCGCAGGATAGAGCGCCTGCATTGTACCCATCCAGCAGGATGGATGGAGGGAGGTTTGAGAGGTGAAAGCCAAAGAAAGAAAGAACAGTACGTTTGTCTATCTGTCAGTGCTGAAGGAGAGAGGGGCAGAGGGAACAGGGGGTGGGGAGGGGTGATAGAGATGATTGGGGGTGTTTTTGCCCCATGGCATTGGACTTGTTTTTTTGGGGTTTTGTTTTTTGTTTTTCAAGGGGAAAAAATAAAAGGAGAAACTGAGACTATGGGAAATGTGCAATAAATATTAGTCAAGCAGCTGAGAGCAGGGCTAAAGAGACATTAAAGGGGATCGAGGCGCAGATGGAGCGAGGAAGGAACGGTGGCATTTTCGTGGGCAAAAAAACTCAGCAGGTTTCGTATGCTGCTCCAGAGTTGAGATGCATTTTGTTCATACACCTCAAAAGAGGGAGAGGAGGGGGAGAGCAGAGAAAGGGGAATGACAGAAAATGAGAACTGTGGAGATTGCTGCTGTTTATGTGTCAGATGAGGTGACTTGAAACTACCAGAGACCTACTTTCCAGGAGAGGAGAGGAGAGGATGAGGAGAGGAAAAAAAGAAGAACTGAACTGGGAAAACGCAGGCTGTGACGCAGACATAGACATAAAGCGAGGTTTGCATCTACACATGAAGCACATTTTCACACAATCCCCCCCCCCAAAAATGACGAAAGATGCCTCGGTGTCCTTTTCTATTCATCACTATTATGCAAATGTTAGAAGTTTGGTGCATCGGTGTCATGAGACATTAAACCACTGTAGCTACAGAGGTCAAAACTAGATGATGCCGTTAAGACGGTGGCAACATTTCTAAATGTGATGTAAATATCTCAGTGTGCCACCACTTCTCTCATTAGGGAAGTGGAATCTTCCCGGGGACCTTTCTGTCGCATGCTTCGTGTCCGTCATGATTTACTCACTAGCTCTGGCTCCACTGCACTTTGTGCACAATTTGTTTTTATGTATAACTCAACTTTCCACTTCTCAACCTTTATGCGCTAAATACACATAAAAGGGGTGGATGGAAATGCACTTACGGATATTGCCCTTAAAGAGACACGCACTCTTAAGCATTAAACTCCTAGTCACTGCTGCTATTGACACACTCAAATATACTTGAGAGTAAGAACATGGCTGTGTACTACATGTACTATGTAGTTCAAAATATGACATCAACAGAAAATCAACTAAATGAATAATCCTTTAAGCTGTGCTTCAGCTTACTGCTTAATATCTTGGGTCAATCCACGGCATCAACAGGAAATATTGAAGGGCATTTTAACCGTTTTTGTTCTTATATACAAATCAATCTAATTACTAATTAGGAAAATAATAGACAGATGAATGATTTATGAAAATCGCCATTATTTACAACATGACAACCATGTCCGCCATCGTTGTCCAAGTGGTTCTTACTCATTTTTACAGCACCACGTGTTCCCAACATCACGTTAAATTGCTTCACAAGCTGCGGACATGATGCTCTACCTTCCGTGGACCTCTTCACACATTTTAAGATGGTTCTGCGAAGAGCAACAGATCTATAGCAGCAGTGAAGCGTTGGCAAAAATGAAGCACTTATGGCTTCACAGAAGTATCTAATGACTTCCTTTCGAGAAATGATACAACCCACATTTGCACGCATACATATACAGAGTATCACTGCTCCTTCTGCACAGAACAACCTGCTTTCATGAACAGTACTTTGTTTGTTTCCCCTCTGGTAAACTCTGACCAACTGTTCCCATAGCAACCTTACCTACTCGTTCCCTTTGTGAATGTGTGTGAAAGAGAAAATGAGGGAGAGAGCAAGGTATGTGGGGTTGAATAGAGGTTTAGAGGAGGACTTTCTGATCTTAATACAACAGATGTGCCCATACGTGTGTCTCTTGTGCCATGCAAGAACATTTGAAAATGAACTTACTACTTTTCTCGGAGGTTTGTTTGAACAAGAGTTCCACGAAAGACTCACCGAAGTCTCTTAATGGCACAAAATTGCCTTTTTCAGACTGATTAGTGGCACTCGTTGCCCCATGAGGAGCTGCATGTGCATGAGATTGGATCATTAGCATAATCAATATCCCTAAAATTTCCACATAAGTCTGCCTGTTTGCTTTATTGGTGGGAAAGATGAATTCAAAAAGAAACATTCTTTCACTGCTTCGAGCAGTCAAGGTGACAATAATCTCGGAGATATTAGAGTGAAGAGTAGAGAATATTGCAGCCTATAGAAGTTGAGGTCACACTGTCACATAACAGTACACAACACTGGAGACACCTGGACTAAAACCCAGATGCACCCTACTTTACTTAAAGCTACAACAAGCAATGTACACTAGCTCCTATTTTTAGTCATCTACATTCACTGTCAGCAGTTAAGTCAAACTGTGGTGCTCAGATGAGCACAGAGCCACATGTTTGATGCTAGGTTGTTAGGCAGGCAGGGGGCTGGCCAGGGGCACGGCTCTCGTCAGGGGGCTAATGCCCTTCAGGGGTGGCTGAGGTAGTGAGGGTATTGCCCTTTTGTCCATGGTGGAGGGATTACAGTGGTCAAGCAGCACAGACAATGTACCCCCTTCCTGAGATGGGAGGACCAACCTGCTCTCTACCAATGATAGGGGCAGTCAACTGATCACTAACTTAATTAAGGAGAGAGGAAAGTGAGAGAGGAGGAGGAAGGTGATGCAGAAGACGCAGAGAGAGAGAGGCTGAGAAGAGGTAAGGGCTGAGGTGATGAAAATAAAGATAAAGAGGAAAAAGAGTTAGGGGAGAGACACAGTAAAATAAGAAGAGGCACCGAGTTAAAAAGAAAGCAATGGGAAGCAGAGGAGGGGTTGAAGAGAAGGCTGCTCTAGCAGAGGATTAGGGGAGAAAAGATGAAAGGATCAGGTCTTAGAGAGGACAGGAAAAAAGGCCAGGAGAGCTGGCCAGAGGAGGGAGACCAGCGACTTAAACTCCAAGCAAGGAAATCAAGTAGAGGAGGGAGGAAGAAAAGAGGAAGCAAGCTCATGTGTCCATGACCTCAAAGCCACAGCGGAGGAGGCCTTTATATTTATAACAGGTCCACATTGTGAAAATTCACTTTCCTATTTATGCCCGAGCACACACACCCATTCACACCAGTGACAAATGCAGCCGCATAATTCTATTACCGAGGACATTAATAGATGATATTTAGGGGGCAGTTGGCGATTCCAGGTAGCACAACGGAGACCCACTGCAGCCAGATATGGCTCTGCAACACTTAACAACAGGGATTTGGCAGCACTGTTGATTGAACATGCCAAATCCCATTTGTTAGAGGGCTGTGCGCATTTGTATCGACACACTGTAACCTTGTGGCAGCGTAAAAAGGAGACCTCAGTGAGCGTGCATGTGTGTGTGTTTGTGTGTGTGTGTGTGTGTGTGTGTTTGTGTGTGTGTGTGTGCGTGTGTGTGTTCCTGGCGGGCAGGCTGGTGGGTGGCGCGGTTCAGCTGGATAGGTGTGTTGGTCTAAGCTCCCTCCTCCATCCGATCATCCTTCCATCTATACACTGACGTCTGCCTCAATTCCTTCTCTCCGCGAAAAAGGGTGACAAGCAGCAGATAGAGAGGCTTTCTCAACACTCCTTTTCTTGCTTTCCCTCCCTCCTGTCCTCCCCCTCCCGCAATTCCTTCCCCTACGTTAGAGCTGCCAGACAGGAGTGCTCAGCAGCTCTCCGAACATTATTGATCCTGAGAGCAAGCCGGTCGGGGAGTTAGTGTGTCTCCCTCTCTTTCTCTTTCTCTCTCTCTCTATCTCTGCTCCCTCCATCACACCCTCATCCTCCAACACAGCCTGCAACTTTTTCCTCACACCCTCCCTCCTGCCTCCCATCCCACCTCTACTTCATTTATCAAGGTTAAAGAACTCTTACAAAAAAGGGAAGAGGGGGTCGCCTGGACGTTATCTGACTTCATGAAAGAAATCCCCTCAGGCCACTCCACTAGAGGAGGA
This sequence comes from Anabas testudineus, assembly GCF_900324465.2. Classification (NCBI taxonomy): domain Eukaryota; kingdom Metazoa; phylum Chordata; class Actinopteri; order Anabantiformes; family Anabantidae; genus Anabas; species Anabas testudineus. Next base: position 8,854,232 of record NC_046613.1, on the reverse strand, counting down.
TGCCTGACCGAACTCACACACACACCTAACACGCGCTGTGGCACCGAGCAGCGGCCCACTCAAACTCAGTCAGAAATAGAAAGTAGCATGTCCAGTTTGGTACACAGCAACAGGGCAATCAGGAATAGAAATGAGGAGGATGGACGGATGAGCAAAGCAAGACAAAATGATAGGTCTCAGTCTGAACCAGGTCAAATATAAATATTACAGAACCACTTTCTCAAGATGCACAATTTATGAAATGGAAGATTTGTGGTAATTGTTGCTTTTAATGTTTAATGTTAATCAATTCTTTACTAATTATTTATATCGGCCCTAATGAGAACCACCTTTTGGACACTGCAGCTCTTCCCCCAAAAGGTAAGTGGTGGACTAGTCATTCAACCACAGCAGTAGTTTAAAGACAAGAAAAGACCTGCAGAAACTTTTTCACAGCCGGGCAACAAGTTTTTACAGTATCTAAAGAAAACAAGAGGCGACTGCACGCGCCCGAGATCTGTGCTGTGTCCACTAGCTAAATATAGTTGTTCAGAGCCCTATTCAGGTCACATCTTTCTTAATGAGGAAGCATGTCACCCGGCAGAGCAGCGTGTCTCTGTGATGTCTTTTTAATCATTTTTAACAAATCACAGACATACAGGGTAATGGGGACTGTTAAAAACAGTAGTTACTAACTAAAATGTGTTGGTTATTGTTGCTCTTTAACTTTGTATATTTGCATATAACTAAGCTATCGTTAGCTCTTTAAACACCGTACCCAGCTTAATGTTTTCAGCTGGCTTATTTAAAAATGTAATCAACCTTGTACCACATTACCTAATCTGAATTTTTCTTCCACAGCCAATCGCAGCCCCTGGATATATGTATGTATTTTAGACGACCTGAATCCCACATTTAAAACATAGCACCCACTCCCAACTGAAAATTATATATCATAGATGACTAAAATTGATGAAGGTATCCCATCCACACGTTTACAGACATTGATTAAATAAGTGAGATGTATGGTGAAAATCCTTTTTGCGCTGCAGGAGTTTTAAATTGCAACACTGAAATTGGCCACTGGGGGAAACGGGCAGCGAGGCTGACCAGCGGTGAGATATCCAGCTTTTTCTTAACAAATCCATGTTAGTCTGATGGACATTACTTAAAAAATGAGATACATTTAAAGCTCAGTAGGCCCGCTAGTTGTGGTTGCTAAGCTATAATTCGGCCCTTGCTGTCTGAAGGAGGGGTGTCTCCTCCTTATTATATAGAGATAAAAGATTTTTTAAAAATGAGGAAAATAATCTGTCTAATGATTAATTCATCAATAATAAATATTTTTCAAAATTAAAATTAATAAATGATTAATTAATCTTTTCTTTTATTAAAACCCCTGTAAAAAGCATGTCATATCAGATAGTGGTGGTGAAAACACACACACACACACACACACACACACACACACACAAACAAAGAAGTATACCTGAAAAGTAAGTTTGCACAACACCACTGAATCTGTACACTTTCAGCTTCATAATTCATTGAGAGAGGGAACAGACTACAGTTTCTACATTTCCAGCCTTTAAGAGACTGTAGCAGCTATTGTCCCTGTTTGTAAAAGGAATGAAAATGGCTCTACATGTGAGGTACATCCTGTCTTCCATTGTTACTGCTTTCACTCTCCCCTATAAAGGCCTGCCTGCACTCCAGGCTACAACATCCAGGCAAATACACACAGCAGCACATTACAGCTCCATACCTTCCCCTCCCTTTGTGCTCAGTAATTGCCACAATGCATCTTCTCGTCCAGCTAATTAAGTGAGTCTTTCCCATTGTCTCCCAATACTATCACCTCTTTACACAACCAGAGAGAGAGAAAGAGAGAGAAAGACACACAGAGAGCGTGTTAAAACAAGAGATGGAAAGAGCAGAGGGGTAGAAGAAAGGCAGGGGTCCAAGCTGAGAGAGCATGAATGACAAAGGCCTATGTCTGTGTCCTAGTAAATGTTTACAGTTGAAAAGCTGTCTGTTGTCTGTGCTCGTGGGCCGTAAACAGCACATTAAGGCTGTCAGATGAGAATCGTCACTCTCCGTAGTCATTTCAGGAATCAGGAATCATTTAGAATGACGCCGATGCATTTTTTATAAATCCATCTTAACATGCACAGGGAGACTCTTTAAAGTTACCGACGGCCGTTTGTGTCGTGTTTGTCTAGTCGTTTTAATTCAACGTAAAAAAAAATATCGGCCTCTGGCTTTACTGGCTTATTATATCCAAAAACAGATGTGATTGTGCATCATGATATAAATCCAATTCATAATTCTTATAATGAAAGACATGCAGCACGTAATTGTGGAACAAGGCCAGAAGTGAGCCTTGGTGTACTGACTCCCACCTTAACAAATATAAAGGAAATATTAATGACTTCTCTTTGCTGAACCACATAACTTCACAAAGACCTGAATTTAGTTGAATGAATTCAAGGAGATCACTGGATTCCACTCTTATATGTAATATTCTTGATATTGCCTCATATCATAGCGTGCATTACGCTGTCTGCTGCTATAGTTTAGGTATCAGTCTCACGTCGCCTTGACTTCAGAAGCCATCACAAACAAATGGGTGCTTTTGTTTCTCCTTTTTCTTTATATCTCCAGCCTCTGTGTGAGTCTAACTGAGGACTTTGGACTGAATTATAGGAGGACACAGACCAACAGACTCATCTAAATTCCCCCTTCTTTTTTAGAGTTGCTAGGAGAGTCCCCACACAGCACAGACACACACACACACACACTCTTCCCATGCTCAAGTCCACTCGCTGACCTCTGAGACCAGACACTCTCATCCCAAACACACCAAAAGCCCTGAATTCTCCCCCTGCTAACCCTCAACCCCTCCTTGAACCTCCCCCTTCCCACACTCAAGTTCCTGTCACAGCCTTGACAGACAGACAGACAAGTAGGTAGGATGACATCATGGTGGAGAAAGAGAGAGAGAAAAGGGACTGCTTGCCTGTCTGCCCCCAGAAACCACACAATACAGCAGGGCATCTGGCACTGGGGTGGCGGAGAGGGGGTCTCTCAGGACAAAGCATTTACATCCCCCTCCCTGGAATATGATTATAGTTTGTAAATAGTGGCTGAGACGTAAATGTCTGAGGAGAAGAAAGACGCTGAGGTGTGGAGGCGGATGACACAGCTGTGGGTGAGCACAGCGAAGACACCGGCAGATAAACTGTATTAGTCAAAGTACAGGAGGAGCGCGGCAGCTACGGAGTGAGGGAAACACAGGATCAAGTGGAAGGTTTTATAAAAAAGAAAACTGTTCCTGCCGTTTGTCCCCTGAGAAACTGGAGCTCAAACAGCATGTGGACGGCTAGTGCAGCGATGAAGTCTGCATGTGTGTTTGTATGTGTGTGTGTGTGTGTTGGGACACATCACTTAAAACGTGTTCATTTGAGGGACAAAACCATACGAAACAATGGTGCCAATGGGATGGAAGTCAGTTTCATAATTCCCTCTCTCTCTCTCTCTCTCTCTCTGCAGCGGCCCCCACCTCTCCGTCTCTCTGTCTGAGAGGCTGTCTGCTCGCTGTGTGCATACAAGTGTGTGTCTGTCTGTGTGCATACGTACATAAAACAAATGAGCTGTGCATATGCATTGTGCGAGTCCACAGGCCCAGTGTATATATTAGAAATGTGGCTTGACCCTGGCTGGCTGAAGCAGGGTTTCTGCGTCGCACTGGGCGTGGGAAAAAGGGGAGACCTCTTTTCACAGCTGCTCCGGCCGTTGCATTGAACCAATGGAGCCCCCCCGTCACCCCACCACCACCACCACCAACCCCAACCTGCCTCTGCCGCTAATGCCCCCCCCTCCCTCTTTCTTGCCCCCTTTTCCCATTCACTCCACAGCCTGCTGCCTTTCAGCGGACTCTCGTCTCCCCCCCTCCCTGCTCTCTGTCACCCTGCTGCACCCCACCATCACAGCCACCACCAACCTTTAATACAGCCACCTCGCCATTCAGCCACTGTGCATTGAGATGCCAGTGGCCTCGGCTTTAAGGAGGTAAAAAAACAAAACAAGCAAACAAAAAGTAAAAAATAAAAAAACGCACAGCTAACTGACTAATGAAATAAAACATACAAATGCAAAATAATTACTAAATAATAATAAAACAACTTATTTCCTTATGCTCAAAGAGCTTATTCTACTTTTCTCGGCTAATTATTGTTCTTCAAACACAATTAAAACTTTTACTCTCACATTTTCCCTGTTTCTTTTTTCCTTCTGTGAGAAAATTAGACTTTAATTTATGTTACCATACGCCACCACTTTACACTCAATGTCTCCTAACACACACACACACACACACACACAGACACACACTCATTTCACCGCCTCCCTCCATCCAGTGTATTCATTTGAAGAGATTTATTTCCTATCAAGCTGCATAATGCAGAGGGTATAATTTAAATCAACTTTTAAGAACAGCCGAGCAGTGCCGTTTATGCCTATAAATCTAAAAAGCCTGGTAAAGAAAAAATTCCCAGATGAACAGCGGGTTGTTAAAAGCAGATTGCCAACTTTAAGAAGTGGTGGGTGTTTGGTTTTGCCATTAAAGATAACCTATTACTTAAAAACCTCACAATCACATAATGCTTCATTTGTTTCAGACACTCTCACTAATCTGACAGTATAACCATGCAGAGGCAGGCTCGCACAAAACACACACACACACACACACACACATATATACAAATGCAATTTTGGAGAAACTTTAAAAGGTCACATAATGTGCAGAATAACTCCAATAGATTCTCAGGAGCAGCCCTATCGTGCTGTCTAGCTACCCTGCTGATACATCAGGCGTGTTGAGGAAATGTTGAGAAGCAGCGAGGGGGCAGCAACAGGGGAGGAGGGAAGGAGGGAGGTTGTAGCCGAGAACCTGAAAGGACTCCATCTCCCTTGGCCAACATGCCATGACGGTTTGGAGCAGGCCTGAATTGGTTTCTCTGGGGTGGTGGAGCTGGAGAGGTGATGGCAAGATGAGCCCGAATGGGGATGGAATGAGGAGGGGGAGGCATGGGGAGGGAGGAGATACGGTACACTGAGGTATGTGTGTTTGAGAGGGTGTAGGAGCGAATGAGAGAGAGAGCGAGAGAGAGAGAGATGGCAGACTGTATCTGAGGTACTGTAAATGAGCGGATTGCTGCTTCCCTCTCTTCAAGTCTTTCCATAAACATGAGAGTGCTCGGCTGTGGAAGCAACACTGCTATGTGTGAAATCGCACATCCTCTGGCCTCCTATAGGAGCAATTGTAATAAAAGCGCATACTGTGCACGGGTGCTGTAAGGGTAAACAAGGCGTGACTACAGACCCATACGTTCTGGCCATTAATTGCTGTTATGAATACAAAGAGGATGTGAAGAGTGTCACTTCTGGATTGATGCATTTCTGCATCAAATTTAGCCCGTAGCTATGCCTCCACTTCTAAAGCTTGTGTCCAACCAAAGCTTGTTTGCATCGATTTATCTAGTTTGTGGATATGATATTGACTAAGTAGAGCGGCAGCCCTCATCGAGTTGAAGCAAAGCGAAGGAGGATTAAGAGGTGGTCGAACGCTATGGAGAAGGATAGCCACAGGCTGTGAAATCTCCTCTGATCTTCTCTTGTCTGATTCTCAAACGCAACCTCTTCTCTGGAGGGGCATGCTGATATAGAACTAGGCCAATGTCACAGAACGCTCATCTAAACCTGGAGGGATTTTTTTTTTTTAAATCACTTCTTCTGTTTCCCCCCCGATGACGGACCTTGGTCTCTCGTGGATGGAGCCTCATCTCCCTTTTCCAACACTCCATTACGCCGTCTACTTTGTTCTCTGCAGGAGGTTGAACGTGCACGAGCTGAGCAGCATTCCCGGGCCTTGATGGGCCGCTATAGCAGCTGTTAGAACAGCGAAGGTAATCTTTAGTTGTGTCACTCAACACTAAATGTGAGAGGGAAGTGAGTGAGTCACCAACTTCTGATTTTCAACGTTTCAACATCTTCAACGTATTTGCTGCTACAGTTTAAATACGCACGATCAAAATAGAAGAGTAACTATGTTAACTTGGGCTGAAAGTGTCTTTAGATGAAGTTTATATTAAGAAATATAAACTTCAACATATTCTGCTCGAACAAGCACAATTAAGTAAAAATAATAATAGTGAAAAGCCATAAATTTAAATGTTTTGGGGAAAAAATCTGTATAACACCACGAAGCTGACAAATGTAGCTGAAAAAAACAGAATAAAAAAAGAGGTTTCTGTGTGTGTGTGTGTGTGTGTGTGTGAATGTCCCTGACGGTAAAAGGCCTGGACAGAGAGCAGAGGACAGAAAAGGAAGAAGCTGGGATCTGCTGAAGGGCAAAATGATGGAATTGGAAGAGTGAGGGACTTGGCCGCCCTGGCAGTCTTTCCACATGAACACACGTTGTGCATGAACCAGGCCAAAGCCCACCCGCCACCCAACCTGTCCATCTTTAGAGGGATAACAAAGTATGGATAAAGGAATTAGAGTATAAGTTAGTGTCTTATGCAAAAACTGTACAAGTTTAAACGTTTAAGAGAAGGACGAGCGAATAAGAAGGTGAAGACAGTGTGTGGGGAGCATGACTGCAAAAAAATCTGATGTACACTTCAACTAAATATTTTTTGTGAAGTGATACTTTATGATGAAATGACTGCTTTTTAATATTCACTCTAAATTTTCACCATGTCAAAAGACGATATCCATGAACACATGGTTCACATGTGTCAATTATTAGCATTAACAGGGTCTGTTTCCTTTACTAGTGGCTCACCTGTAGCACTGGAGCGACGAAGCCTCTTTCTGACCCAGCAGGTGACAGGTGCGTGGCGGACTGTGTCTCTGCAGATCCGTTGTGCTGCAGCTTCAGATGCAGGCCTGGCCCGTGTGGGTGTGTGTATTTCTGTGTGACTGCACTTTTCGCCTGCAAAAGAACAGAAAGCATTCAGTGAAGAGAAGGCTCACTCCAGCCTCAGGTCACAACCTCGCTCCCCAATAAATCAGATTCACCTTTATTCTCTCCTCCTTTTGTGCACAAATGAATTTTAATTGCAATAACTTTTTGGCCACAATAGAAATCACAATCTTCTGTCACAGGAAACTTTTGAGGTATGTTATTGATCAATAGAAAAACTTTTTTATTTAAACACTAACAAGATTTTTGGTACTTTTACTTAAAGATAGAAAATTAAACCATGAATAAAATGTGTCCAATACTGAAACTTGGTTTGTTAAATGAAATATAAATTAAATAGATATTTCTTATTTGCTTTTAGTGAAGCAGAATTTCTATAAACGTATAAAAACCAAACTGCAAAACAGGAAAAGTTGAATGGGTAAAGTAGTACTTTAGTATTTTAGTATTTGTGAATCCAATATAAATAAAACTTCCCTTTAATTTATCCTAATAGAATAATGTGAACTAAACAAATACTCAGACATATTTTATTGCTGGATATATGTAGAAAGTTTGTCATAGTCCTTATTTCTACTGTCAGTAGTAAGTGCATGACAATAATAATGTCTTTCACCCATAGACACACAGATATATGTGCACACAGACACACTCACAAACACACCACACAAGCGATTACACAAAATACTAAAAGATTACAGCCGCTGAAATCTGACGTCCTTTGCGGGTTTAAAGCCTGCATGTCAGCCAACGTTCACATTTTTTTTTTCTTTCCCTTGCATGGGTCAGAGGCTGTTGCTAGGCTACCAAACCCAGAATTCATAAGTTCAGAGAAAGTGTTTATACAGGCCACTGCTATTCCAGGTAAAATGATAATAGAAAATTGATAAGAGTGGAATACATATGGATATGGAGTCAACCCCATGAATGATGTTGAATAAACAGCTAAAATACAATGATAATAATAATAATAATAATAATAATAATAATAATAATAATAATTTTGACTCCATTCTTTCCAGAAGCAGCTTCTGCAAAACATGGGGAGAAAAAAAAGCCTAACTGTGCTGCCTGATTCCGCACTGTGTTGTGAACTCAACAGCATGTTGTCATGTTTATTGTAGTCAGTCGAGACGAAAAATGAGGCTGTAAGGGGCACACACATAAAGCACGTGCACACAAGCGCACGTACCAATGTGCAATAACGCATGCGCGCGCACACAGAGCGCTGCAATCTAGTGGCCGAGCGTGACACAAACAAGATAACATCTATGGGATGGCAGCTCGGAAATGCAGCAGCACTATAAACCTAAAACAAAAGCTCTGCCGTGTATAGTAGGTGCACAGGGTGGTCGCTTTGTTCAAACATCTTTGAAACACTCATCATTAGGAAACTCTACAGCTAAACCAAATGAACATATTATCAATACTCTTCAGAGGAGAAAGAGTGATGTGAATGTGACATACGTAGCTACGCTTCAGCAGGAGAGGCTCCAGACGTGACAGGTTGGTTAGAAATGCACAGCATGCGTAAACACATCTCCTCTCCCACTCTCTCAACCTTAAGACTTCTTTGGTTTCGGTCGCCTGTTAATTCCACTCCACAAGAATAAAGCCGGTGAAACAATAAAAATTCAAGCAGATAACAGTCAAGACAATAGAACATGTAATACAGCAGGTGCTGCTAGTCTAGACCTAGACTAGACTGGGCTCCATCTGGTGCTGAGGGCCTCCTCCTGATGGTGGAGAGGGCCCAGACAGGCACATATTAATGTGGGAAATCCGGCGTCTAGCCTGCCTCTCAGTCACTCGCCAGACTGCATTTCAATCTCAAAGGGCTCTCCCCATATCCTCCATTTATTACCCCTCAGCAATGCATTAATTTCTGCTGCAACAGGGGGGGGAGGATGGGTGGATGGTAGCTCACCGCTGTCAAATGTCACGGTGAAAACCTACTTTATTATATATGCTTTAGCTTCTTTTTGGATTGATTCTTTAAAGACGTGACAAATTCAGCACACGGTTGTAAGCGTAGTCTTATTCCCACTGTTGCTTTTTTTAATCATAGCTAAAACAACATGTTTTAATTCCATGCACTAGAAATATAATATCCCAACAGAACATTACAGCTGACTGTTTTAAATTGAGATATTCGGATCCTCACACTCCCACAGTGTTTTTCTAATGACAACATTCATTTTTGTCCCGCTCTATTTAACTTCCAACTGCACTGTTCGTAATTATACCCTGAAGTTATCATTAATATCGTCATAATTACAATTGCAGGCAACTGAGGTTATTAGCCTATTGTTACACCGCATACTCGAGCATGGCGTGCTATACGTTTACCCACACAGACACATGCAAGCACTAGCAACTAACATGTTTAGTGTACAGTCACTACGTGTCACCACAAAAGCCCAGCTCTCTGAGAAATAGCCGAGAGATTTCCCAGCTAGCTCCATGCAAACCTCCCCTCTACCTGCCCTGGCTTATGACGCAGTAAGCTGCGGCCTACTAATAGCAGCAGCGGCCGGGCGCTGTGCCGTCACACACTCTCTGCCGTGCAGGGCAGAGCCGCCACACAGAGCAGCTACAGCTTTGGCAGCTTCCACAGCTTGTTTAAAATTCAACAGGCTGCACTACAGAGTACATCCTATCACTCATGCAGCCCTAGAACCAGACAGGAGCTCCTCTCTGGCTCTGATGATGTGCAACCCAAACAGTATTATAAAACAGGCCTGAAAAGCAGCCTGGTCTCTGGACGACCCAGCCAACCCTGTCTCCAAGATCTCTGGCTGTGCTGCTCACACACTCACAGGTGAAATCTGCCATCTGTGTATATTGACATGACAGCATCCCTGAACAGTTCATATATCCTTCTTTGGAGACAGAAACACTGTTTAGTGGCAGCAACTGTTTTCATCTAAACTATCATCCACTGTAATAAGTGTGAACTAGAAGATTAAACTGTGTCGTGTCCCTTTTCTCTCGGCAGCGTGAGCCACCGTTTCCTTCTGTCTTCACAGGACTGAAGCTGTTGTTAATAAGAGCATCAATCAAGCTAAACCCTGGGATATAAGATGATCCCTTGGACAAATTCCTACTACTGTATTACTACAGCCTATTATCTTCTTCCCCACTTCATAACTTGTAACACATTACACAGATGACCCGGCACACATTCTCCTTGACAGTAGCAATTTAGGTTCAACCTTGACAATGCGTCTGATCCTGGTTTATTTCTCACTGCATCCAGCAGCAGAACAGTCTGCTTCCCAAACGCATCAATATCTGCATCCAGCTCCTGTAACTGATCACCCCTTTTTGCACAGTTAAGTTTTCCCCTATCAACTTTTCACGGGCTAAATAAAGTGAGGTGCATGTGAAAAGGCAGAGCAGCTGGCAAAGACAAGCAGGCAGTGATGTGTGCGGCTGCTTTAGCAGTCACTGTTTAAGCTGTTTTCCATATAGGCCAGGGTGGATCACGTGACTCCCAGGAGCCGTCCAATCAGGTGCTTCCCTCTAGCTACACGCCGTGTTCGTCTCCACATCCTCGACATCAGCATCCAACTAACACACGATCAATAGGAAAACATCTCCGACATGCTGGCTATAAGCTGTGTTGTGAGTAAACGCCAGCTGTTTTCCTGCTGAGAGACACAGCACCACTGCCGAGTCGCCCTCCTCCACCTCCTCCACCTCCTCCTCCTCCACCTCCTCCCTCTCCTCAGCATCATCACTCTATGAATGAAGCCTGTCTCCGGCAGCTAACTACTGTCACGCCACGTATCCACAGTCAAAGAAATCTAGCGTTATGAATCCGTGGTTTCTGACGCCGATCTCTTCTGCATCGTTGTTGTACCTCCAAAGGTGGTGGTGGTGGTGGTGTGGTGTGGGGGGGGTTGAGGGGGAAGCAGGAGGCGTTTTTCGGTGTGGTGCACGGACTGTGCCGCGGCTCCCCGTCCTTCGTGCAGGCTGCCTCCATCCTATCCGCTCCGGACCGCTCGGTCCCGGTTCGGGCTCGCTCCGCCGTGACGACTGCAGGATTAGTTTCTACATTCGGTTCTCTAGCTTTATGATATTACATAAACTCATACAGCTAGATAACCAAAGAGAAAAACTAACCCACGTCTCTTAAAGGGGCCGCCGCCGCCGCCGGAGCTGCTTGTGTTGTGGTCACATGGAGCCATTGCATTCCGCCTGCATGCGCACTCCGGTCTCTCGCTGCCTCTCTCTCTCTCTCTCCTTCCTCTTCTTCTTCTGCCCCCCCCCCCCCCCCCCCCCCCACCCACCCCCACCTGTCCCCTCCACCCCCACCCCCATCTCTGTCTACCTCTGATGCACACACACAACCGCGCGCAGGCACAAAGGGGTTATAGTGAAGGTAACACAGGTTTTATTACATCCTTTACGCATAAAGACTCAGTGACATCTTTGTGTTTTTACCAACCACGTCCTCGGACTTGCTTTGTAATGACCGAGAACTGTGTGGCCAATAATGTAAGGGGGAGGCCAAGATAAAATAAAGAAACAGCTTCCTTCACCATGAGGAGCCGCCAGCAGGCTGTAAAATCGGGCTGGAGTGCAACATCAGAAACCACAGTGGTTACTGCGAATTCACGTCATCATCTGTGTTCCTCAAAAGCAGGGGTGAACTTCCCTCTGCTGAGTCCTGACGAGTGTCTGCAGGGTGAAGTAGTCCAGCTGCAGGGACATGATGGCACAGCCACCTGTCATCCACAGACAGGCCCGACAGGAAACCCCTCCATGCCACTAATAATCTTACTGCAGCATATATTTACCTACCTATAATCTCACATCCTGGTGATGGCACAAATCACAGATACGACTGTTTCTCTATAAAGAAACACACACCAGCCGCTCCCACACAACCAGCTTATGGTTTAAATGCCAGCTCACATCGACCCTTCTCAGACCATAGACCATAGTTTCCGTGTTGAGTGAATGAATCCGTGAATTATTTGAAAACATGACAAACTACCCTCCGCCACATGCAGCGCACAGTACAGCAGAATGACTTCTCTGCTAAATGCCAACAACATGATCCAGTGGAACAAGTCCGGCCTCAGTGGATATCACACTTTGGATTAGTTGGTGACACGCTGACAACTTTAAGCAGGACAAACGAGCTATTCTCTGTAATGAGCACAACATAAACAAACCTGCACCTTTAGATCAGGTCTAAAGATAAAGAAAATACTGTAATACAGCATATTACATTTATCTTGTTAACTGTTTATTATTCCATTACAGGAAAGCTGAAGCGAGTTAAAGCAGATTATTTAGGACATTTAAAGGACATTTTCTATTAAATTGTCCATCATCGTGATACAAGTCTTTGAACTGGCAGTAAAAACACAACATACTCACATGTTCAGTCTATCTGAAACTGCTGTGGTTCGTCCTTTAATGAGACGACATTATTTAAATCCACCAGGCCACGATGCAACCGAGATATGAAGCCCAGGATGGAGGATTCTGTCCGGGCCCTGCCCTGTTGTGCTAGTCTCTGTCCTTTCCACCATGTGGGACGCTGGCACATCGCAAAGACTAAAGCCCACTTTACGCACAGCAATATCGGTAATAGTATCCTGGATGCAGAAACGGGGGGACAGCATCTATTGCGAGCTGTCAAAGAAAAACTGCATCAAACGTGGACTGAGAGAAAACGAGAGTGAGGAGAAAGCGCCTCCGCTGTCAGGGTGTCAGATGTGGGGCGCAGGAGGCGGAGGGCCGCCCGGGGGCTGCGAGGTCAGACTGCCAGGGGAGACGCGCGTCCACAGATTTAGGCACGCTCATTGGCACACACATGGGTGAGCACGGTAGAGGTGGGCTGGACATGGCGGACACCATGCGGAGTTGAGACAAGGTAGAGACGGAATGCACACTGGAAAATTACCAGAAACAGACTGACACCACGATACAGTCTTTAGGTGCCACCAAACTTATCCACCATCTTAAACAGCTACCGACTGTGTCACAGTCACCTGCCCGGACAGGCCTCAACACACCAAGGACAGAAAGTTTGTTCCCACAAACACACAATGACAGAACAGAAAGAAACGCGGAACCACAGACCACAACCTGCAGGTCACAGGTCAGAGCAATACAGTGGTGCCGCCTAGTACCGGACAATGTTTGTAATGGTTTTATTTTTTTATTATTTGACAAGTATTAGTGCTGCCATTTTATTTTGTGTTTAGTATTTCTTCACCCCCCGCTTCGTTTCTACAAATATGTTTTACTATGCTGATAATCAGGACATCTAACGTTTACAACGAATTACTGTAAAGTACAAATCATTGATATATATATATATATATATATATATATATATATATATATATATATATATATATATATATATATATATATATATATGAATGCATGTGCTGAGTAGTACGTGATAAATTGGGCTGTGAATAATTCACATTATCTTGAACTTTTAAATAATTATAATTATGTTTTGTTTTTGTTTTTAAATCACAAAGAGACCCGTTTTAAAAAAAGGCTTTTCTGTACGTTTTATATGTAATCTGTAATTCTGTGTGTGTGTGTGTGTGTGTGTGAGTGATTGTGTGTGTGTGTGTGTGTGTGTATTTTTTCCATTTGAACTACTATCACCTTTGCCCCTTTACTGTAATTTTGCATTGGGAGCTGAGAATATAGAAGGAATATAGTTATTTGCAGAAATTAGCTGCTTGTAAATCAGCTCAGTTCCAGGAAATATTACACGAGTTAAAAAATAATAAATCAGAAGAAATAAATTAAACTCCATTCTCAGTGAATCCATGAGTTTTAAGTCTTTTAAGTCCAATTTCAAAAAACTGAAATGCAAGAAAATAAAATAAATAAATACATTTTAATCACATTTCTATTCCCATTCATTTCCCAAAGTACTAAACATGACTGACTTAATTATTTGTATTTTGTAGAAGAAATACTTAAATAATAATAAAATATCAGTTATGAATAAACGTTGTGTGTGTGAGAGGATATTTAATTGCTACATTTTTCATGAAGGTCAGAAGTAGAGTGTGTGATTTAATTGCTACATTTTTCATGAAGGTCAGAAGTAGAGTGTGTGTGTGTGTGTGTGTGTGTGTGTGTGTGTGTGTGTGTGTGTGTGTGTGTGTGTGTGTGTACTGTACATTAATACTGTTGGACTCTCATCAGCCTCACATGTATTCTTCTGAACACGCCCCCTGACTGCGTCACGTCCTGTCAGACCTCAGTGAGGTTTACAGTGACAACATGTCTATTCTATTCTATTCTATTCTATTCTATTCTGTTCTATTCTGTTCTATTCTATTCTGTTCTATGTGGGACCTCAGTATCTTGTTCACTTTCATCCTGTTTTCTTGTATTTATCACAAACATCTTTTTTTTTTTCACCTGCCATGATGTTTGGTTTGTGCCAGGTTTATTTCAGTGTGAATGGAAAAATATAAATATTACATAAATATTAAATATTAATATTTTTCTCGTTACTGTTATAAATAGAAGGAAAAAAAGACGAAAATTCACTGACTAAAACTGTAAATGAAAATATAAAACGAGCCTCTGTTTGAAGTGTTTGAAGTGTTAAAGTAAACGGTGGAGGAGGAGTCAAAGTCCAGTCTCTGTCCTTGGTGCTGAAAGGATGAGATTCATGAACGCTGTTCGAAAATTAAAGGGTGTAGAGAAAAACCCACATAATAGACAAAAACAACTCAAAGAGCATTCCCCATCTTATGAAAGGCATTAAATCTGCCTACATTTTTCATATTAAAACTAATAACGAACCAGACAATTTTAGATTTTGCTCCAGAAGCTCACATCACTCTTCTGAGTTATTTATAAATAAAATAAACTAAAATAAAATAACTGGGAATGATCATTTAAATCTGCAAAATTCACTATTCAAAAAGACATTTTATTTTTTCTTTTTGTTATAAATTATTTAGAATGGAAAAAAAATGTACGTAAATTTCAGATTTAATTTAAAATGTAATAATAATAGTTATTAGTCTGTTATTTAATTCAACTTAAATGTCGTTACACGTGCTGATCGATCTGAAATGCAAAGGCTCTATGTTTGATATTTTTGTGACATGAGATAATACGTGTTTTAAATCTATAAGAGAAGAGAACTACTGCTGCTACTGCAGTTTACAGTCAACATGCACCTGTTGCACTGTGCATGAAAGAAAGAAAGAAATGAAACAAGTTACATTTCACTGCACGATCTGTTCTTAGCAATAAATAAAATCACTATAAATATATAAATAGAATTAATACACAAAGTAAAAACAAAAACGGTGTAAAATTTGACGGCTACTCTTCTACAAATGTAACTCCCACAGATTAATTCCACAAAGAGTTTGGTCTCTTTTTTTCAAAACGGGCTTGAAAAAATAAATCTGAATAAAAGTGACGTAGCTTCTAAGAATTTGGTGGCTCTCTATTGTAGCCAGCTGTAAAGGCCTGATTAATTAATTTCACAGTGTAGCTCCAGAGAAAACGTTTCCCACAAAACAAGTGACCAAAAAAAAAAAAAAAAAAAAAGAGAGAGAGACAGAAAAAAAAATTCGTCCAATGGGAAAAAAAAAAAAAAAAAAGTCAACATCAAGTTCAACAACGTGCTGGTGCTCATTAGCATCACAATGCTGTCTGGGAGCACACAAGTCCTCTTAACAAGAGGCTCTGGCGTCAAGTCCCTCCACCTCCCAGCCGAGGGGACATTTTCCCAGGCTCTGCTAACAATCACACAACTGTTTGCTTTCTAAACGCCAGCTCCGGGGCCACTCAGCCCGCCTCATCAGCGCTCAATGGAGGGACGGAGCAGCCTGCTGCCACTCAGCATTTAACATCCGCTGTAGCTGACTATATCTTCTCTGTCTGCCTGTTTTATTGTTGTTATTATTATTATTATTAGTGTTATTATTATTATTTCACTCAAACTAAAGTGCGTATTTATTTTACAGCAGCTCTATTTCATTATTCTTTTTATTATTATTATTTCATTAGTAGTAGTATTATTATGGTGAGGTCGAAATATACTATTGCGTTTGTCACGGCCCGAGGTTTTAAACCATAAATCCAAAGATAAATCAGACAAGAACACACTTACCAGCCGCACTTTTTGGATACATCCCTCATCTCCCGTTCAGGTCCATTCAGTCATTCGCGTCAGTTTCTAACAGTCATCTGTTACATCAAGTGTAACCAAACTATAAAAGCCCAGAGTCCAGGGAGAAAGCCAAGCGAAACAAGCCTTCACTGAGAGGAAGCCTGCACAATGACTTGATCCAACCCACAGGAGTGTGTTTTTTTTAACAGACAGGCATTACTTTTGCTTCAGTGACCAAACACAAGCCGAGGCCGAGGCGATACTGCTGCCAGCATCCGCTCCCGCATCCCAACATCTCCTCGCCAGCTTCGGATGACAGTGTGCGCGGAGCCGCTGCGTCGCTGGTCCCCTCCTCTCTCTCTCTCTCTCTCTCTCTGTCTCTCTCTGTCTCTCTCTCTCTCTCGCTCCCCCTCTTTCTCTCATTTCCTCTCACACACTGACACATACACACCGACTGTGCTGGACGACCTGTGCTGAAACCCAAACACTTTTCGCACCGCTGTTGTATGAACCACTGAGAACCGGAGTCCATTGTTTAGGTAGAGCGCTGTGACTCCCTCTGTAGTTGCGTCCAGTATCTTTTTTTTTTTTATACTCACGTGGGGAGGGACGCACTGCCTCTGTGGCTGCGTGGTGGGAGAGCGCAGAGAGGGGTGGAGGAAGGCACCACCTAGCATTTTTTGGGAGACAGATGCAGCAGATCCCAAACTTGAATTGGGAAGGTGGAGGAGGGAAGAATACATCAACAAGGTTTAGCTCGACGACACAAGTTAAGGCACATGATGGCAGCATGCTGTCTGGCAGACGGTGTTAACACAAACGTGGTATGGAAGATACCTACACACTTCATCCCCCTGTACACTCCACCCTCCCTCCGCCTCAGCACAGTCAGGTGCACAGAGAAGTCCTGATGGCACAGGACGCGGAGTCGGACTCGGGCAATGAAGCCTGTAGGAGAGGAACCTTAACTGAGCGCTGATCTCCAGACCTGCGCCGCTAGACTGAAGCACCTGTGACATCAGCATGCAGGAGGAAACCGAGATCAAACGAGCCATGAACCAAAAACCTGGACCAGCAGATTCCAAAGCGTTTTCTATGCGGGACTGCAGGAGAAAACCGATGCGTAACAGAGAAGCCGTTCATGAGAAGCGCAGACGACCAGAGAGCAGCACGTAGCAGCGGAGTGTGTGATGCTGGTGCCGCAGCTTCAGCAGCACCGGGGGAAGCAGACGCTTTCCCAGAGCTCTTGCGGGTCACGTTTCTTTACGTGGTGCGACGTCTCCTTCCGCCCCGTGCGTCAGGGAGCGCACGGTGGACACTCGTGTGCCAAATGTCCACAGCAGAACAGTAAAAAACCACCGGATTTAATTTGTAAAAAAAACCCAAATACACAATGTAGGTCCAGACATGTGAGGTTCACGCCGCGTGCAACAAAACCATCCCTTGAAATAACGGGATTGTTTGCGTGGTGACGTCAGACACCGGGATAGGTTCCTCCAAATAGGTTATCCAATCCGTCTGTGGGTGGGATCGTTCGTTGGATTTACAGGAGTGATAAGTGTTAGAAATCGACTTCCGCTGCTAAAGCTGTGTTTACAGTGAGAGAGCTACATTTAGCAGACACGTAGATTAAGACACGTCCCCTCTTTAAGATATTCAGAATAAAAGAATCCGAAATGTTTGTAGCCTATTGTTTGTGTTTTGTACCTGTGTGACCCCAGAAGCCAGTTTAGCAGAGATCACAATTAAACGGCATCATGATTTAAAAACAGAATAACAATTTTTAAAAATAATAATAGTAATAATAATAATATAACAATAATCGTTACGACTTGGAAATTGCTAATTTGCTAATCTGTTTTTCTAGCCTATATTATTATTATTATTATTATTATTATTTGCTTATTTGTGATATTCTAGTGTGAAACATGGAATTTAAGATCTCTCTTTTTCCACTGATGGAGTTTGTGACTATATTAAGTACAGTTATATTTGTTTTCAACTAAATAAGTGAGTTGGACATCTCTGCACAAACCTACCAAAACAAGACCCACTCATTTTGATATGTTTTATCCACAGACCTCCATTTGTCTTTTATTCCCTGTAAGCCCACACTGTAAGAGTGTGTGATGGGTCTGAAATGTAACCCATCAACTGTTCTTTGGTTGACATGTAAATCAAACTATACTAACACACTCAGTTCACACCTGTATGGACTAAAAACACAAAAGACCGTGATTTGAAGCGGAGCCTCATAAGTGGAAGCCTGACGAGGCCTTTAGAGACACATTCACCTGCACATCAAACCTGACTGAGACTTATATTTAATACTATAGGAACATCATAACAAAACATACGAAAGGAAGTAAGAACAGCATGTTTGGTGTCTTCCAGAAATCCGACATCGCAGACTTCGGGCTCCAATAAGGACCAAACAAACACCTCAACACATTTGATGAGCAGTCGAGATAAACAGCGACATCTATTGGTTGAACCACAGCACTGACGCTCGGGCCTGTGTGCGGGCTGACTGGCCTAAACCAACGTAATTCACACAAAAACAAAACATCCCATAATGCCACATAAGCTCCAAACAACATCACATTACAATAGAGAGAGAGCCACTAAATGACGCAGTCGAAATTAGGAACACTCTTTAGTTTTGCGGGTAAAGTAACGCGGTAATGTGTCTGAAGGAGTGAGGTGATGGGCCTGCTGTTTTCTTACTTAATCAAACCTAAAGAAAGGCAAACGACATTTAAAAATTCACACACAATGATGAGAATAATGCTAATGGAATAATTTGCAGTTATAAATGTCCCTGTATACACGGATGGTATCGAATAATAAGCCGGGAGGCGCAAACGATGATGCAGAATACATCATTCAACAATGGTACAACTTTCCCAGGAATTACGAATGTCTTTGCAATAATAAGAGGTAAAGAAGGAAATGTAGGAGAGTACAGAGCAGTCGTGAGAATATTATTCACACCAGACAGTGACAATTTCCCAGAGATCTTATATTAAGAGGAGAATGTACAATAATAGTTATATGTAATAAATAAAATTAATATTAACTCCCGAAAGCTACCAGATAGTTTTGGTGTCTTTTATTTTCTTCTTTTTTAATAAGTGCTAAAAAGTAATGAGACGAGAGAAGCCTAGAAGATAAAGACATGTCTAACATGTGATTCATTGGTGTGGAAAACTGAAACTGTGCTGAGATTGTTTAATAAAAATTACCTTTATATAAAAAAATAACATTTTGTGTTTTCATTTGTAAATGTGCGCCCTCTCAATATTTTTGCTGTTATTTTTAAATTCTCTATTTTAAGGCTGTAGCAATAGATTAGAGTTCATTTGTTATATGTTGCGTTGAAATGCGCCTGATATTCTCAGATAGTCACTTGCAGAAAGTGGAGAAACAATTGTTTTACATGAAGGACGCCGAAATAAGTTACAATAGTACAAGTTACAATAGTAAGTAGTTTTAATCTTTGTC
Organism: Anabas testudineus; assembly: GCF_900324465.2. Lineage (NCBI taxonomy): Eukaryota > Metazoa > Chordata > Actinopteri > Anabantiformes > Anabantidae > Anabas > Anabas testudineus. Next base: position 8,834,625 of record NC_046613.1, on the reverse strand, counting down.
TTTAAATCACAGCTGCTATGATGCAGAAGAGCATAAAAGAGCATCGAGGTTCATTATGTGTGTTTTTGAACGCACCACGCCCTACAGTTGTTGTTGGTTTTGTATGATGTTTACCTGTATTCTCATTTATTAACCGATTAATTCTATAAATATTTCATTATTTGAACTCGGGAATTTCTCATTGAGATATTAAATATATATCTTCTAGTTTAACATGTTTTAAAAACTCCTTCTTCCCGTTTTATAAATATTTTCAGTGGTTTTATTAGTAGGCTAATAGTGCACACGGGTAAAATCTGTATTAAGTAAATGAATTAACACAGTGGAGCTGGAACATCCTCAACCCGCTCCTCTTCAGTCACACTTCTTCCTCTTTTCCCTTAAATTCAGTCATTTCTGTCAAATGTGTGTGACTCTTACGTCATCACGCATGACCTCACTGAGCCCCGTTGGGTTCAATTGTTAATAACTGACCCATTCAAGTGGCCACTTCTGGGAATTGTAATGACCACTCTTCAAAGAGGTTTGACCTGACACCGGGACATAAAGGTGTCAGAGGTCACACATGAAGACCAACAGGGGGCAAATATAGTCCTTCCCTCTGTCATGCCCTCAAATTAGTAAGTTGTTGTGTGATGGTGGTGTTTCCCGGTTTATCCCAAACAATTCACAATAAATATTTTCCAAGGAAAAAAAAAATATTTCAGAGCTCTAGGTAAAAGTTACACAATTGTGTAGCTTACTGTTGATCTAAGTGTGATTTTGCAGCTTCTCATCTGCAGAAAATCTGAAATATTATATATCAAACTGTTTTTCCGTTATCATCAGTGTCAAAAGAAAAAATAGAATATGGCAACATCTTTACCAACAGCCGAAGCTCTCTGCGCTACTAAAGCAACATTGCAGATATACTTAATAGCAAAATGTCCTCTTGTATTCCTTGTGCTCAAAAATGTGCATGTAATAAAGCTGCAGAATGTACATTTACTTGTCATTTCTTTCTATTGTAAACCCAGTTTGCACGATAGAGTTAGTTAGAATCCACAACAGGGGAGTGAAGAGTCAGATCTAACACTGGTGGTTAGCTTGACAGTAAAAGTGAGAGAAGAGAGGGAGAACTTACAGTCTCTTACACTGATAGGAACTCAGAGAGATACACTCAGCAGAAATCATCAGTTGACCTAATTCAAATGCTTTCAAGGGAACAGAGCCTCACTGCATCATAAATACCACCAATATATAACACAACCAGGCCTCCTCATATCAGCACATACAACACAAAGATGAGGCCTACAGGTGGAAACAAGACACACACTGCAGGTGGCAGGAGTCTATTCTCTGTCCCTGTCCACACGACCAAGCCTCACTCTCCTCAACAGACAAGAGAAAAATAAAACACACACACACACACAAAAAAACTGCATTTCCTGTCCTGTCTGTACTGTAAAGTCTGTAGATTTATTTCTGCCCATCAAGACTAATGCTGAGTTGCCAAAAATAAACTAAAATGAAACAAAAGTAACTATAAAACTAAAGTAAAACTATTTAACAGATTTATAACAGTGTTCTAAAAATATAATTTAAAAAGGCCTAAATAAATAAAAACACGTCTTACGCTGTCTCAGCTCCTTGTCGTCCTCTCTGCTCGGAGTGTCAGAGTGATGGAGAGATGCTGGTCCATTCCCCTCCACGTGAAAACAGGCTGCAGATCCTGCGGCTTTCCTCATTTAATTGGGAACAGGCTGAAGTTTATGCTAATGAGCGCTGACATCAGTCTTGACAGCCTCCTCTCCATAAAGGAGAGGAGCAAAGGGCCAAAGTCGCGCCTCTTTTCCCAGGCAGTTCCGTCGGTCAAGTTCAAGCGCGGCGCACACAAGTGCGCACGATTGTCATTCAAAACACGTGAACGCACGGAGCTAATTCACTGGGGGAGGTGGGAGGCCTGCAAACACGTCCAACATGTGAATCTGAAAATGTGCATCTCTTGGTATGTGGGATGTAACAGTCTTAACGATTAGTTTATCACATCTCAGTAGGACTCAACAGGAGTAGGGAGGCTTTTCCCTCCAAGCCTGATCTGTGTAAAATGACCAAAAGCTCACTACCTTTGATTTTTTTTTTAAAATAGCCTACAGTTATAAAGGCATAATGGTTTTTAAAATAATTTATCTTTAAGCTTTTTGTTTTTGGAATTAGTAAAATATAAGAAATTTGCATTCAAGCCATTATTCCATAGATTATTATTACATACATTACATTATACAAATTAAATCCAAACACAGAGGAGTGTGAAAGGGCTGCTGAAGATGTCTAATAGACTATTTTGTTCAGTTACTCTAAATAATGATGTCTATAAGCACAAAGAGGTAAAAGAAAACTGTGAGAAATTTTTAATTTACACTTTGTATGAGACTGCATGTCTTGGTTTATTCACACACACACACACATATCTGTGCACCCTGGCCACTGGATCATCATGGGAACATCTGAGAACACACAGGTATTCAGTGAAATAGAATTAGAAGCAAACGTTTGCGTAATTACAGGACAAGTGTGCAATCGCTGCATGTCGTACCAAATCCACAGCCTGTGTGAGGATGAGCCAAAGGACCAGCTTAACATGCAGATGCAGAACTGCGAGGCCGCTTCGTTATACAATTTAAAGGCGTCGTTTGTGCATAACCTTTAGGTTTGCTGTGTATGAGTGTGCGTGCCTGCAAAATATCCATCTAGCACGAGGAAGAATGATGCAAATCTCCAAACTAAGCATGCAGTTTCACCAATAATCATCTTGGATATTAATTTATCCAACTCACTGCTTTCGTCCTTCTATTAAATTCTTTCAACGGCCAGATACAGGCTATTATTCTGACATGAAGTGCTATAATGTATGACTTTCACTTAGTCATTCTTGTGTATTTCTACCTGTAGACACTCGTATAGTCTCAAATCAAAAATCTATGCACGTTACTATGAGCCTCAACAAGACATGTTACTTGACTGCTTGTCATCACACACTCATTTCTGCTGCTTACGACTGAAACAGCTGCATACAGTGCAGACAGTAACGTGATCAGGCGTGGGGGATAATGTGGCGGTGAATCACCATTTCACTCTCTTTCTGTGTGGCTTCTTCCCTGTGATATACAGTGTTTCTGCGTCTGGTAATTAACAGTCATGACTCTCAGTTCACTTCTAAATAAATGCCTGTGACAAAGCAGATTTGTTCCTCCATGGCTGGTTCCCACACATTGCAGAGGTGGCAGCAGCTAGAAGAAAGAGAAAAAGGAAAAGAGAGGGAGATGGAAGAGGGGAAAAAAGAACGCAGTGGTGGTGGTGGTGGTGGGAGTTTCCTTTGATAGAGTATCCTTGCAACATTTGCATATATTCAAATCAGGTGATGAATACCAGGCATGGGGGCAAACAAAGACAAGCCAATGGGAGGGCTGTGTCCCCGCTGCGAGCTCAGAACCAGCCGCCGATGTCCCAGCAGCACCCTGTGAGAGACACAGGGAAGCGGTGTGGGAACCAAGAGGCCCCCCGAGCTGAGCAGAAGGAGGGGAGCCACTTGTGGCCCACAGTGAATTAGCATTTCATTTGTGTCCATTTTCCTCAGTAATTTCTGCCCCGCCACTTCAGCCACAGATGGCTAACATGGCAGAGGGATTAGCATTTGTGTCAAAGATGATAATGATGGAAGTGTTTTTCCACCCAGACACAGACAGAGACATTTCTTCTCACAGGGAGTGACTGACGTTTTTATGTCTGAGATGTTGGGAAATGGTTATTAAGTCATTTCTGTATATTTCTCCGCTCGCTATAGATGGTAAATGTTGACATTAGAAAAGAACATGTTTGATGACGACGTGAAGAATAAACGCATGCTGCATGATCCACGTGTAAAGACGTCATGAAATTCTCAGTAGCTCTAGTTTGTTATATCAGTCCATACATTTTTATCTTTAGCAGGAGCAGGGGATGGAGAAACAATATTTATTCAAAGCTAATATCCAAAAGTGAAATTATAATTACAACATGATTGCTCTATTTCCCCCTGCTCTGAAACCCACAACCTAACGGCCTCGGGGTGTAAACTGGACTTGCATCAACGAGAGTCAAGATTTATAAAGATCAAACAGCCACATATTTGAACCAAACAAGTCATTTCGTGTGATTTATGTTTTCAGATGCATGTCCAGTGGTGCATACGTGCCCACCAGAGGAGTAACCGCTTCATTGCTTCATTTGATCAAATTCAAATTCACAGCCCTTATTGAAATGTGATGCCCCTGTGCACAAATTCACGGGGCAAAGGATCAGACACACCTTCAGCAGAAGTGGTGCCATCAATTAGCAGAGAGTGTTCGTTCAATTAACGTCAGCGGACCACCCAGATCCTACGGACACACATGCCAAACACAGATTTGAATGGCTTTGATAAAAGATCCGTAAAGGGGCGTGCAGCTCGAAAAACCCTTGGCTTTGCAGAGGATGAGCTGACATTATGATGCATGTACAGGCCAGTGTGTGTGTGTGTGTGTGTGTGTGTGTGTGTGTGTGTGTGTGTGAGGATGCATCAGTGCACCCAGAGCTGTTGTCCTTGTACCACATTATTCCCAAAACACCTCATGGCTTACACTAGTCTGAGGCTAAGAGATCATTTAAATACATTACCAAGCGACAGAGATATAAACAGTGTCCACAAGTTTGAAGATCCCCACGTTCTTATTATAAAGTGATTAAGTTTTACTAATCTAAACAGAAAAAATGATGCCTTAATACGTGATTAAATCAAACGATCTGCTTCTTTTCTCCTCCCTGGTGTCTGTGTGTTTTAATGTCAAAGGAGCATATCTGAGACTTTAAGCTTCACAATTTGCATAATGTTTGTTTTCATCCAATGAAACTTTTAGATACATGATAGTGGAGGCATAAAACATGGAGATAATCATTAGGGGGATCAGACAGAGGCGTTCAGCTGTATTGAGGAAGAACAAGGAACTAAGACCGATCTCATTTTATGTTTTAATTAGAGATGAGAAGAGGGAGCATGATGATAAATTAAAACTGGTTTTCTTGTTACGTGTTTTTCATTTTCCCACTTTTTCTATATTTAAACACTAGTATCCAAAATTTGGAGGTCTAACAATAACGTTGTGGAAAAAGAATATAATTGTATTATTTTTAAATATCAATACTAATAAAAGCTGAATATTGTTCTCACCGGTCTGGGGCCTTTATGAGCATCACAAATATTGATAGAAGTGATAGAAGTCACTGAACTTTATGCAATACTATGGGCTGTGCTTATTTGTTAGGTGTTCACATCCAGTGAAGTTATTTAACCACAGAGTTTTAAATGTGTGGCAGGATTTGTAAAATACAAATACAAGATCAAAACATTGGTGCTACACAGACATATGATTATATTATTATTAACACCACTATTGTTTAATGTAGGAACTGTTCCACAATGTATTCACGTAAAAACTCTAGATTTTTAATTTGAAGAATGTTAGTTCTGAAAGTTTAGGATTTACGAAGCTATCGGGGAGCACTTGAAGGCAGCGTGTGACGCTACATCCGGGTCATTCAGCTGTTTCACATGTCTGTTGGTTCAAGACTTGACTGCAAGTGAGGAGGTTTTGGCAGAAAATCTGGCTTCAAGCAGCATCTTTCAGGAGCAGAGATGGTAACTTAATCGTATATCCGACTGCAGTTGCTTTCTTTGCAGCCTTAGCAGTCCGCTGTAGAGTTCATTAACGAGTTCATTGAGCTTGAACTGGTTCCCATTAGAGCTAGTTTGCTAATGCTAAGTAGCTAGCTAACGCTCCCAGCAGCACTGACAGCTGCTGGTGTTTAGCTAAATTTAGCACGATGGCCATTTGCTCGCTTTCATTCGTTTTGTAGGAGCTTTCAACACATTCGTGTATTAGACATTTGAACTTCACGTGCTGTTGCTATTCCATTCGTATCGTGGTGTGTGATATATGTGAATGAAATGACATATTATGATGTTAAAACTGCCTCTTCTTGAAAACTTCTGGACATACAGGCTCCAAAATCTGCAATCTCTGCAATACTGATTGTTAACTGTGCAACATGGGAGTTTCCGGGGTTTCATCTCATATTGAAGTGTGTGTGTTTTCTCTGACAGGCACTGATGGGAATTCAGTTGGTGGTCAGCTTGCTGGCTGCCAGCATTATGCAGAGGATGGCTCCGCATTGCTCCTTTGCACGCTGGCTCCTCTGCAATGGCAGGTATTGTCACATTTGCAATCCGCTTATACATTATTCACCTAATACGCCATGCACTGATGATGTACATACGTATGTTGTTTCTTCCAGTTTGTTCCGATTCAAACACCCGTCAGAAGGAGAGCTGTGTGCTTTGGCAGGAAAGCAAATGCCCAAACAAAACAGGAGAGACAGGTGGGAGTTGGGGGATGGTCTGACAGCTGCAGGGTTTTACCTTTTGTTCTTTCACAACATAAAATGGCCACTCCACACAAGATAGACTCTTGTAATAACACAGGTGTCCTCTATGTAATTTCTAGGAGGCAAAATGGGGAAAACAAGCCTCTCACAGTGCCCAAAGACATTGATCTTCACCTGGAGAAAGCACCAGTTGGCGTCATCGACGCACTCGGTAAGACAGCCGCCCTTCTGTTCACATCACTGTGATGCGAAGGACAGACACAGTTAATTGGATTTGTATTCTTGCTTTTACTTTCAGTGCTGCGTTTTTTCCTTGAGTACCAGTGGCTGGTAGATTTTGCAGTCTATGCAACTGGTGTCTTCCTGTTCACCGAGTGTTACTACAGCGTGATGGATGCCAGCAAAGAGGTCAACATTGGAGCAATCTGGTGTGTTTTGACTGTTCTCTTCAGTCTGTATCCTTCAGCTGTAAAGTTGCCCAATATTAAAACACTGTGGTTAAAAATATCTACAGCATGGGTGAATGCTGCTTTTCTGCCTGGTTCTTTTCATTTAACTCACAACCCCTAGAAAGACCCTTCACACTTTGATGAGCCACTACTTCCGCTCTGAAGAGGGCGGCGAGCGCTCCGTGTGCCTCGCCTTCGGCTTCCTGTCTCTGCTCGTGGCCATGCTGGTGCTGGTGGTCAGAGAGGACTACCTGGAGTTTGGACTGGAGTCAGGATTTTCCAGCCTCTTCGACAATTTTGAGATCTTTGCCAGACAGCAGGGTTATGCCGACTGGTCGTAAGTATCGGCTTAACTGAAACACTCTTTAATAATGGTTGACTTTGTGTCTTGCACTGACACACCACCCTGCTTTGGTACTGTGCATGGGCCAGTAACAGACTTGACTGATAAATATCTGTGTTCATATGACCCCAGAGTCCCAGTGACTAAGCTGACAGTGAAGCTCGGCCTGGCTGCTGTCTGTGCTTACATTGGTGCTCTCTTGGCCTTCCCTGGATTGCGACTGGCACAGACCCATCTCGATGCTGTTCAGATGAATTCAGACCGCCCACTCATCCAGTAAGACATGATAAGTTTACACTCTAAATGCCATATTGCCTTATTTAAAATATAATTGACTGTAATGTGTTAACTGTAGTCAGTGACGTGCCTAATGTTTCCTGCAGGATTCTGCTGCACATGAGTTTCTTGTCTCCAGTTATTGTGGTAATTCTGTGGGTGAAACCAATTGCAAGAGACTTTCTGGCCAATGCACCCATGGGAAAGACATCTGTCACAATGTGAGTGCACATACAAATCAGCTCTTTATCCACTAATAAATGGTGGATATAGTGAAAAGTATTAAATACACTTTACAACGTCTAGTAAGCACTCCTGCCTTCTTTCTTATTGTCTTGTAATCTCATTCTTGCAGAGTGCCCAGTGCAGCATTTGACAGCATGCGTCTGTGGATCATAGTGGGACTGTGTGTGCTGCGTCTAGCCCTGACTCGCTACCACCTGCAGGCCTACCTCAACCTGGCTCAGAAGTGGGTGGAGCAGATGAAGAAGGAAGCAGGACGTATTGCTGCCATTGACATTCAGAGAAAGGTCAGACACTGTTAATGGACGGTGGAAAGTCCCCTTTGTCCTTTGCAGTTTACACTAAGTAATCCCTAATAAGATAGAAATGTGTGTATTTACTTACATATCAGAAATCAAATGTCATTTTTTTCAGGTCACACGAGTGTTTTGCTACCTGACTGTAGTCACACTCCAGTATCTGGTTCCTATTTTGCTCATCCTATTCTCCACACTGTCACTTAAGGCACTAGGTAAGTAAAACATCCACAACCACTGCATGAATGGAAGAATTAACACTGTCTTTTTCTCTTTTTTTTTTTTTTTATTCCAGAGATGTCCTGTAATGTCACAGTTTTAGTGTCGGTGAAACTTAACAAGGTTTCCTTCAGGGGCTTCCTTTTCTTACTTTTGCCTCTGAGGTTTTCTGGTCAAACATAAATATGCACTAATTTCTTTCCAGGGGAATTTTCCTGGGCCATGGGTGCAGAGGAGACCCCGGGGGTGACACCAGCACTGGTGATGCCAACAGCAGCACCTGTGGTGCCCAGCACTCTCGAAGACGACGAAGAGGGAGTGGAGGACATGGAGGAAGACATCCAGGCCACAGTAGCTCACCTTTCAGCAACCTTCACTGCACTGAGGTCCATCCTCACTCCGCTTTTCTTCCGAGGCTTCTTCGCCTTCCTCACCTGGTGGGTGGCTACCTGCCAGGTCATCAGCTCTCTTTTTGGCATCTACTTCCATCAGTACCTAATGCAGAACTAACCATGAAGGAGATTGTGCCACGTCTTTAGCTATTGTTTTCCTGTTGCGAAGGATGCCTGCAGAGGCGACTTTTCATAACCACACATCTACAGTCAGAATCAGTTGTTTTTGGCTCTAACATCAGTTTTAGTCAAGGTTGGGGACAATGGACAGGTGATGGGAACTGTCTGTCACAATTGCCATCTTGTTGCCCTGACAACCACTTGCTATCAATAGCAATATCTGCAGGGAGAACTGGGACCTGTATCGCAAAGCAAGTTGAGCTTAGTCCACCTTTCTTCAGCTTACTTGGCTACACAAAAAAAACACTGGCAAACCTTGAGAACTGGTTTTAGCTGACTCCGTCAAATCTGGCTCCAGATCAGTCCAACTATGAGCTTGTTCGCATGCATCTTATAAACAACACTGATAGCACCATGAGTCTTAACATGACCCACAGAAAATTAGAGGCTATAGAGGTAATAATTTCCATATTACCATAGAAATAATAATAAAATGTTCTATTTTTGTTTTTATCGTTTTTGTGTTCACATTTTTCCTCTCTCATTGTAATCGAACCATAATGAGTGACACTTAAAGTACAGTTAAAGTAAAGCACTTCCTGCTAAAAAGGCAGGTACACAAAGGTCAATAATTGCCTTGTACCTGCTGAAGTGTTGTACTTTTAACTCACCATGCAAACGAACAGTCACATAGATATGAACAAACTTTCCTGGAATTTGACTGGTCAGTACAAAGACTTAGGTTTTGATCAGATTTTCTGAACTACAGCTCAGGTTATCAAAGGGATCCTAAAAGTGAGAAACCTTAAGTCCAACATTATCCACCTAACCCACTGTCTCACTTTGTGATCCAGGCCCCTGATCATCTTCTGACGACGTCAGTCGAACGTTTTTCTGCAGCTTTAGTTATCTATGCCAGTGTAAACCACATTGTTCAAATGCTGCATTTCAGATATTTAATGGTACCAGGCTGAGTATTAGTACTTAACTCTTTTATAGATGAGCCTTTTGATTTTTGTGAGGGACTCTGTCCCTGTTGAGGAACCGATTCACGAGTGCTAAATGTTTTTTTTTGTTTTTGTTTTTGGTCTGCAATGCAACTAGTAAAGCGCAGACACAGCCTATGAATTTAAAACTGTCGAGTGTGAATGACTCTGAACTGTAGTTAGTGGCTGTTCATCAGCCAATAAATAAAGAGTGGTTGCTTTTATCGAAAGAGTTTTCCTTCAGAATTCCTAAGTGCCTGGGAGCTCAGGGAGTTTGAGTCCGTTTCAAAATCTCCTTCCTCCTCCTTCTTTATGCGTATTACGAAATAATAGAATCAGTGGAAATATTAAATTAACACTCTGTAATCATTTCTGTTTTTCTTTTGCATTTCAAACACTACTGTAATTTTAGTTTTTTGCTGTTTTTATTGACGGTCACATACATGTACGTAATCAAAGCCATGTTTGGATCAGTAGATTTATTTATTTATTTATGATGCTGAAATGACATTTGTTATTTAGAAATGATACAGATGCTGTAATTTCTGTATGTTTGCATTCAGTTTGTGGCAAGTTTTGATTTTAGTGTGTGTGTGTGTGTGTGTATGTTTTTTTTGTTTGTTTTTTTAATTAGGATATTTGAATTAAATGCCCTGAAATGACTATACTGTGAAGTTCATATGAAAATGTTTCATTATGTTTTCTGAATGCATGGTGTGCAAACCTTTGGTTACAACTTGTATGTTTTCTTTGTGTGGCTTATTAAAAACAATATTTTCATGTAGTGTTGCCAGTTACTTCTGCTTTCCCATGAGCAGCATGGGAGAAATCTCTGATGAAACATTTCCTTTTCAAAATCAGTGCTCCACTTGACAATTGATAAAGAACGTTGTGCATGACAATGGGGAGTCTTGCCGCTGTGCTGACTCCTGAACTCTGACCCTAACCTCATGAGAAGATCATTCTTTAATCAGTGATAATCACTATGACCCTGATGCCCCCAGTGAGTCTGGAAGAAGTCTTTGTCGCTTCCTAACTTGGTCATATTTTGTTAAAGTTATTATTAATAATTTCATATAGGGTGATACAAATCTAATTTCTCAGTGCAAAGTGCACTGTAAAGTTATCCACACTAGATTTATAATCAGGGACATCATCAGAGCACTCAGATTTACATGCCAATTGTGTAACAACAATAAAGAAATGTTACTTTTCAGAGCAAGACACGAGAGGCTGAAGCGATTTATTGGCAATATAATTTAACTTCCATGTACAATCAAAATCCACAAAAGGCTTTCAGATTTAGAAAGCTGCCTCGTTGTCTTTTTATGGGACATGCTTAAACTAAGGATATCAGTAGTCATAAAGACATTGAGAGAGAAGTGAGGAATTTTGGGTATACACCAACTAAAGGTCGTAAGAAAAGGAATTAGTTAAAAAAATATTTAAGTAAAATGTTTCCCATGTTGTTTCTACATGACTCAGAAGCACACGGAGGCTTGCATATTTGTAAGTAGCACTCTCGGCACCATGACCGAGCTCTGTTCCTCTCTGACGGGTCTACGAGAACGTCCGGCCTAACGAACTCAAAGGTGACGGGGTTGACATATCTATATAATCACATTAATTATGTGCATCTGTGCTTGGAGGCCCCGGGGCCCCTTCAGTCTGCTCTGTGGGCTGCAGCGGGCCAAGTCATGCAACCATGGTTGGCTGTGGTTGCTATGGGAACAACAGTGTGTGTGTGTGCATGTGTCTATCATTGTGAGAACCAGCATGAATTTTTAACCATTAGACTGACATTTTAGCTGGTCCTCACAATGAGAAGGGTGTTTAAAGAGCAATGTCAGACTAGATTTTAGGGTTAGACTTAGGTTTTGGTTAGGGTTAGAGTAAGGTTTAGGGTGAGGCAGTTAGTTGTGATGATTAGGGTTAAAGCAAGGCAGCACATGTGAACAGAGTAGATTAGCATGGCCTACGCGGCAGTAGGGGGCTGGAGAATGCATTATGTCAATGAGTGTCCTCACACTGACTGCCATACAATGTGTGTGTGTCCCAGACATGGCCTACAGAGTGGGTCCAGCCTTGTCTCAGGGGAGCAGACCAGACATGACCCCAGTGAGGGTCTCTTTTAATTTAGGGAGGAGAGACGACAGAGACCAACCAGGGCTTGAATCTGCTTTTAGTTGAGATGGAAAAGGCGGCAAAAGCTCCATAGGGTTAACATAGGGATAGTTACTGTCAGACAACCAGCTGTGGAAATTAGCCTTTTTGTGCTGAATATATTTTTTGAAGACCCAGGGTGTCCAGGCTTTTAAAGTGGTCCATTCTTTTTCCTCTCGTTTGCTGGCTGCATGGCGAGCTGCCTGACAGGGGCCAGACATGATAATGAGGGAGTGTGTGTGTGTGTAATGTTCAAAAGATGGAACAGAGGTGAATAAAACTAAATAAATGGACACATGAAAGCTTGATAGCTACACAGCAGTGGATGACACTTTATCTGTCTTAACATTGAATGAACATGAGAAGAAAAAAAACTGAATCACATTTTTCCCTCAACAGAAAGGTGATAAATTAAATATTTTCTGTAAAAATAAAATAAAAAAAACAGGCTCGGGTAAATGTACAAATCAAACCATTTTTATTTTTAAAAGGAATCACAACAAATGTCCAAAAAAGGAAAATCTCTCTGTTTGGTTAGTGAAGCGTTCAGAAAACATATAAAAACTCAATCCAAAACATCACAATACTGATAACTTGGTTTTTCATGCTGATTTGAATCCACATAACATATGCATATAAAAATTTATATATAAAAAAAAAAAAGCTAATTCCACAGCAGCACTTGAAATCGATGCCCTCCACTGGCAGGCTCACTGAATCTCTGCACAGTTTGCCGTGATGTATTTGTTAAATGTCTCCGGGGTGAAACACTGAACCTTTGTCGTGTCACAGTGATTCATTAGATAGTTTGTCACCGACGGGCTGCTCTTCACTGCTCTGCAACCTCTCGTTCAAACCGAAATGCTGTAAGAGAAAAGGTGACACCTTTTGGACATTAAGTAGAAATTCATGACTATGTTCTGTTTAAACAAATGTTCAACATGAAAAATCACATGGATACCCAGTGCCCAAAATCAGTGCACAGTTCATTTACATAGTATATGAGAACTAAAATAAATTTAATTAGTCACTGTTTGATGAAATATCCTCCAAATATTTACTCATTGGTTACACAGTGTCTTACACAGTCTTACAAATCACAGCCGGTGACAGCAAAGACAGTAAAGTTTATTAATAGCTACAACATTAATTTACTAATAAAGCCCTTGATACTATTTTACATTACCAATTAAATATAGATGTTATAAACAAATAGCTACATCTTTGGCAGTTGTAGCATTTGATTACAATGCATAGGAAAAATATCAGCAGTAAATATGCCAGTCTGCTGAGGAAGTATCCGGGGAAGTAATACGACTAAAGCTTAAAGCTTATCTGTATTTATAGTCATGCAAAAAAATAAACAAACAAATAAACAAAACAAAACAAAAACCCAGACAGACTATCTAAGAAAACCCTGATTTACATTGCTAAGATCCACTGACACCCAGAGCGTGAACAAAAAGGTTCCCAATTTTTATTCAAATTGAAAAGAGAAAGAAAACAAACTTCCGTGACCATGTGTACAGTTAGACAGTTTAAGTAACTGTGATTGTCGCTCCTGACCACACTGGCTCTGAGGAGATCCTGTATTAATGTGATCCTATGTTTCAAACCTCATATTAGCTGATTTAGATTGTATTTGTGTTTAGAATGAATTGTGTCCTTCCTGTTTTTTTACACTAAATAATAAAGCGGATCTTTTCACAGCCGGTATGGACAAAAGGAACGGTTACAAAACTCCTGTTGACGGGACATCTAACTGGTTTGTGTAAAAAGACCATGTCATAGAGAGAGTTTACTGTGGTTTCAGTTGTTTTCATAGCCTTCTACTTTATACTGTAACATTTATGACGCATTGGCGTGTAACTTTACAGCTATTTTCCTATTTTTACATCAAAAAACACCGACCTACTTACAATTTAAGTTGGAGGCCGCTTTGAAATCCAAATTTGCACATACACACATACGTTTTGCACTTTAGGAGAAATTCAGTTGGTCCCGCTGTGCTGCTGTAGCTAGCAGAATAAAACGTCTCAACATGTCTCAAACTGTATTTAAACATCAAACACAAAACTAAACCTAACCAAACAAAAAGCAAATGTCTGTGTGCATCTCATCTCAAATCAAGGGGATGCACAGAAAGATTCTCCACCGCCCAGGAGAGACCAGCTCTGTGTGAGGAGACAAAGAGAGGCTTTCCTCTCTGGGATGATGGGCGCAAAGTGGCCCCATCTCGCTATCTTCTGTTTTATATCTGCGTGTGTATGGTTTTGATAGAACGGGAGATGCTGGTAGACTGCATTAACCAGCTATCTCTGCCAGCTGTCGCTCATCTCTAACTGCCTGAGCTGCTGCCCTCTCTCCTCCTCTTCTTGCGGGTAGCCAGCTTTGGGAAACTCCTTCCTCTCATTGGCCGGGTGGGTTTCCGGAGGGGTATGGCGAGCCGAATCAGGGTTGCTAATAGGAGAGTGCTGCCTGAGGTGGTGCAGAGGAGGGGAGGTGGGTGAGGACATGTGCTCAGGAGAGCTGCGCTCCGATTTGATGCTGAGGGACAGCAGGTGTGGGGACGTTGAGGGGCAAGACTGAGTGGGGAAGGAGCACCCTCCACTGGACGTCCTGGAAACAACAAGACGGAGGACAAAGAGAAAAGTTCAAGTTTGGACATCTTTCTTCAGTCAGGGACACGACGTGTGCATAATGTATGTCTTTTAATTTATGTTTAATTGTATTTCTTCAATTGTATTTTTTATTCTTTAATTAAAAATATATAGTCAACACATTTTTCTCTTTTATTGTTTTGTGCCTGCACAGCAAAAGTAAATGGTAAAAAAAATCACAGCAGCAGAGAACAATATAAAGATTCTCCACTCTATCAGTATATCTACTGTATATTTTACAAACACACAAGTACCGTATGACACATTAGCAGTATGCTCACCCTGGGGCTACATGAGGCCCATGGGGCTGCTGAGGAGGCTGAGCTGGTTGCCAGGGGTTCACCGCTCCTCGCTGTAGACTCACGGAGTGGTAAAAACCGGGCTGGCTGTACTCTGGAAGAAGATAAATAACATGACTATAAATCACAAGATCTATGATAATCAACAAATATGAGATTTTCTTCGCCTAAAGGGAATAATTATACATTTCCTCCATATACGTTAATTTAAAATAGAAGAGACGATGCAGAGCGAACGCACCAGAAGCTCCTGGGGAAGGAAGGCCGTACCCTCCCAAACTGTGGCCGAGCAGCCCCGCCTTGCCCATGGCTACCATGGAGCTGCCGCTGTGCAGGCCCTGGTACAACAGACCCCTCTGCTGATCAGAGAATAAGGGAAATTGAAGAGTTAGAAGCGACGCAGAGATATCATAGTATACCCACTAAATAAAACGTATGAATATTGTAATTGGGAGAGGTGTGAGTGAGTCAGAACAACTGTGAAACTGCTAGTGCAATAGATGCGCAGCCAATTTGCATGTAATGCCGCATTCATTCTGTTTTGATAAAGAACTGTGTGTTTTAAAGGCACTGAACACTGTGTGTTCGATTCATTGACACCTATTTGTGTTAATCACACTGGATAGTAAAAGCCACTTACAGCAGAGTTGTGGTTAGCACGTGTGGGACCCATGGCCTGATTAGTCGCAGCATCTCCCCGCAGGTTCTCACTGCCAAGGTTGAGGGGAGGGGGGGTTTTAATGTCCAGGGCTCGATTCAGGTTGCCGTGGGAGAACACGGAGTAGCCGATACCTACGCAGTGAAAGAAAGGAGCAGGAAGTGAAAAGAGATGTGAGCTTGTTTCACACACACACACACACACACACACACACGAGAATAATTTATTTTTCTGTAACATGTCACCTTCCTCTGTGCCTGCAAGTGCAACACAAAAACAAACTTCTTCTTTTGGTTTGACCTTTAAATTAGTATTTGATGTCTATGGCACGGCGGTCAGCCTTAATTTACAAGTTCATGCTAATGTCTGTGGTACAGTCAAATGTGCAGATGACCCGACAGAATTCATATTAGAATATATCATAAACCAACAGTATACATAAGTTATTAGGAAAACACTAAGACACTGTGAATGATCAATGTCTAATGACATCATAGAGCCCCCAAATAGTTAAAGACAGAGCCTGATACTGGCAGGTGTGATACATTCTGTAGAGAAACCACAGAACTGGTTACAGCCGCTGTTACACTGGTGGAGGGACAGTTTCACAAAACAGGGCGACTGCATGTGTGGATTACTGAGCTCACGCACACACACACGCACACACACACAGACACACACAGATACACCCAGACTTCCTGTGAGTTTACAGCCAGCTGCACAGTAGGTCAACAGAGCACATGTGAAATTCACAGCAAACATCTAGCAGGGAGGCTACGAGAGTGTTTCATGTATTGATATTGTATTTTAATATAGAAGAATGTTCGTTCGTCAATATTTCAAACATATGTAAACAGGTATTATTAAAAAGCTATCCACAGTGATAATCTTCTTTTTCAAATTGTGTGCATGTTATTTTGCAGAGCAACTCGTAGGTTTTCATGAGACCAGCCTGTCTCCTCACCTGAGTGTGGAGACATGAATGCAGGATGTGCATGAGGTCCAGAAGGACTGGCAGAGCTGGGTCTGGAGTTGAGCGTTTTGAAGCCCGGGGGTCTGTGGGAGGCCCCGCTGGATCCAGATGAGTTGGGGAACCCGTTTTCACAGCCAGCAGACACCAGGAACTGGGTCTCAGGTGAGAGTAGTGATGGAGCCTGAACCATAAAAAAAATAATATATATTTCTTTTTAAACTAAGAGAAACTTTGTGAAAAGTAATGAATGAAATTGAACTGCCGAACAAATGATTCGTTTCAGCTAAACCTGGTATGTTTGTAGGTGTATAAGTATGTGTGCGTGTTTGCTGAGTGCTCATGCTCGTGTACATGTGGTGAATGTGTGGTGTGTGGACTGACATAGAAACGCTGCCGAGCCACAGAGAGATCCATGCCCTCGCTGAGAGGATATTTGTCTGCCGCCACCTGCATGCTCTCCTCGCCGTCGAGCTCTGAGCCGTCAAGGCCCAGGCCTTTCCTACGCAGAGTCTGACGCAGAACAAAAAGTACATGTGGGAAATTATTCACAATATTAACATGAAGACTTAGAAAAGCCAAAGTGCAACACCTGATGAGGGTGAAACCTAGACTCAGTGTTCATGCTTCCTAATTAGCTCAACTTAAATCCTGCTTTACTGTCATTTCGTTCAATAGCGGGTCGGACGGTACCTCCAGTATGTCGGTGTTGGTGCGACTCTCATGTGGCTCACTGTACTCTGTGTATTTCAGCAGCACTTTGTCCATGTCTGTGCTGGCGTACTGGAACAGACGGTTGGTGCTGTTGAAGATAATGAGGGCGATCTCACAGTCACACAGCACGCTCAGCTCATATGCCTTTTTCATCAGACCAAACTTACGTTTGGTGAAGGTCACCTACAGCACGAAAACCACAGATTTTTTATGTCATCCCACCATTATGTATTCACATCAGTAGAATACGTTAGCTTCAATGTGTTTGCCTTATAAATGGGTTACAAATGCAACAAATTAAATACAACTCCCAAAATAAAATGAAAATCCAAACTTGAATCTGATGATTTGATGATTGTAACTTTTAAAAACCCCTAGTAGTGTTAATTATATATATAATAATTATAATACTGCTCATGCAAAATATGGATTGACTATTTATAGTTCTTTGGTAGTTTTTATGTTTTTTTAGCAGGAAATATCTTTATTGATCCCTTGCGTACACTAACTCGGTTCACAGTAAACTTATGTATATTTACGGCGCACAAAATTGCAAATATGTCTCAAAGAATCTCAGAGCGCGCCGTGCTGTTATAGCGCTCAGCCTGCTTTGTTCAGTGTGTGAAAGAGCCAAAGTGCCATCACCGTAGATATTTTTTTAATAGTTTCAGTAATTGTCTTTTTGCCAATTAAAAATCTCCATATTATACAGTAAGTCTTGCAGTTGCTCTATGTTTTTAAGTTTGTTTTTTAACTTGGCTCTAAGTTCCCATCACAGGCTGCAATGACTACGCTACAGTAACTGCAGAAGAGAACATATTCCCCTGTCGTATCTGTATGGAGCGATGTCTACAGCATATTCTGCACAACTGCACAAAATATATGCTGCAGTTTGTGTTTCGTCAAGTCGATATTTTCAGAAACATTATTCACTTCTGTCAATCAATACCAGCAGTGCAGTATATGTGACTTTTACTGTTACCCAACCCTGAGTTCTATAAAATCTAAGAAAGTGGTGGAAAAATGTTCAAGTCCAAGTCCAACTCCCCCGAGCCCGAGGTGTATATCTCAAAATGTCTTATTGTTGTTTTATTGACCGACAGCCTAGAAACCAAAATACTCACTTTACAATGAGAGGAAACTGACAAAAGCAGCAAATCTTCAAATAAAAAAATCACTGAAAACTATTTAATTCAATTGTTAAAATAATTGCAAAGTAATTTAGTGTTGATCATGATCAAGTAATGACTTCCCTTCTAATCACTGAAAGAGTTATTATGACACTATATACATTTCACTTTTATATTATATGTAGACCATAAGAAAGGCTTTTGGTTTTAGTTCTGATAAAAATGAAATATAGCGTAAACTGTGCGCCCACCTGTCTATTCCTCTGGTCCAGAATACGCGAAATTTGTATTTTCTTTCTTCCCATTTTTTTCTGCTTTCTGCCTTTTTGACACCTGTAAAAAGAAAATATAGCAGGGTTATAGTAGCAGAAGGAAATAGATTTGTTTTATTGGCGTTTACGCTGCTGCGCTCAATGGCAACAAATAAAAATAACATTAAAGGCTAAAATTTACAAGCTTTCCTTATTATGAAAATAAATTCTACAGTGAAACTAACGCGTTGTAATACATCTTTTGTCATTTTCGTATAACGCTGGTGGGATAACATTGTGCATTTGGTTTAAGTGACTCCAGTCCCATTCCCTTTGGTAAGGGCAGGGTGTGTATTTTTACCACCATGAGGCGATGCGATCTAAAGTTAGAGAGGTCCTTGCCGGGCCAGCAGTCCACACAGTCTGACACCCCCCTCAGTCTGGGTTACCCCAGGGCCAGCAGCGCAGTGCTCTGCAGCGCTGCGCAGCCCCAAGAGACAGGGTTAAAAATACAGTCAATAGCTCCTTTTAAAGGTTCAGTAGGCAATAGCTGAAACCAAACAGTAGAAGGAAAGCGGCGTGTTTTTGAAAGATGGCTGATGCTAAAAGCCACCCACTCGTCTCTCATGAACAGCCAGGTCAGGAAAAAAAAAATTTTTCAGGGGCAGAAGGTTTGCTTGAGAATGTCAATTTTTGAAACTCACACTCGCTTTTTGTCTGTTTTTCTTGGTCTACAAATCCCCCGCTCCTGCACTTTCCCCTGCTGGACTGTGTAGAGACGGACACTGGAGAATCATGGTTACATTTTATTTTGTGAATCAGGAGGGCCACAAAGTGACTTTGCTGCAACATCACGCAACACTAAATCAAATGCTACATACATTTGCTCTGTGCATGAGTTATTCTCATTTCGCAGTCGCCACAGTCAAAACAGCGAGTGTCTGAGTCCTCTGACCTGACCGTACCGCACTTCAACAATCCCCAGAGGAGTTTTCACTGGTTTTCCCCCTAATACTAGATATGTATTGGACCTCTCTATATTTAGTTCCCCGTCCCTCCTGATGGTGCCTAAGCGGATATGGCGTTCGTGTTCCCACGACCCCTAAAGTACCCGCTGTCCCTCAATGCAAGCTTGGCACAGACATCTGGGACATTTGTGGAGGAATCCACCTCTTCGCCCTCATTATTACCTTATAAAGTCCGGTGATGTCTGCTGTGCTGAATACACCAGAAACACCTTAACTCCGACAACCTCAAGTGAACTTATCATAGCCATTGTCTCAAAGGTACAACAGAGCAAGCCCTGGACAAATAGCTTTTGCTTCTGAGGGCCACAAAAGCCAGCGCTGGTCTGTGTGATTAACAAGTGAGCTACCACAAAGAACCAAACTGACAGCAGGCCTAGCTCTTCTGTTTTTCTTTTTCTTTCTTTTGGACCAGAAGTGAGACATTTTAACTCTATATCAAGACGAGTTAATGGTGAGAAGAGAGGGAAGTGGGACATATGTTCTAAACAGGGCAGAAAGATCTTTATCTCAGAAAGTTCCTCTCCTCTCAAATATAGAAAAAAAAAAAAAAAAAAAAAACGGCTATCATCGCCACAGACAGCACAGTGAAAACACATGACTAGCTGAGTAAATATAGCTACACCTCCAGCCAAATGCTGTGGAGTTAGCTATATAGCTGTGTGGTTTAGTAGCAAGGCCGAGACAGGCAGGAAAAGCCTGGCTGTGCCTTGCACGTCAGCTAAGTCTGGACGTTTTCCCGCACAACAACTGCCGCTTGAGGTCTACGAATGCAGCACAACTAGCCCAGAAGAAGGCACCTACTGGCTTTGACCTCTAGGGTCAACATCCAAACCTCATTCAACAGAAAAGCAGGTTGTTTTGGGGGTCGTTGTTCTTTTTTTTAAAACTTCTTTCCCCCTCTAGTTGTCCACGAGTCCCAGATGTCCTATTTAACATATTAATGTAGAACTGTGAATTACTGTGTGTCCCGTAATAATGCAATTATTGCACACATGCTTACTTGCCCCTGGGTCTTGCAGCTCCTATAGGGAGAGGCTGCACCTTTGTCAGACACCTTCCCAGAGGCGACACAGTGGAAAAAACTGAGTACAGGCGCACAGCGGGCACCAGCACCCGTGCTCTCTGACATACTGCGGGAGAGTCTGTCTGTCACCGGGGACCTCACCGGGACAACAAAAAGTCAGCGCTGTGCATCAAAAAACTTATTTTAATAGGTTGGATTTGACCCTCATTGACACATGTGCTAGGTGTTGTTCTTGCTGCAGTGAACTCTATGCATGAATGAGAAGGGGAAGAAAGTGGGGCATTTGTAGAGTATTGAGGGTTCTGCTTCAATGGTTTTCTTTCCATGAGTCATTCAAAGCATGATGGCTAGAACGTGTTTCTATCGATAAGATAATGTAAGCATGATAGTCAAAAATGCTAACGGCTTCTCGGGGCTGGCAAAGATTTTTGGAATGACTCCATGTCCATCACACAGGTCCATTTGCACTGTTGGCCGTTGAACATGGCTGAATAAAAAAGGCCAAATTCATCAAAGGCTGGTGGAGATGTTATCAGCTTCCACTCTCTCTCCCTCTCTCTCTGAAACAACTTTCTGCATCACATATTTCAACAGCTGTGTCTTGCCGTGATATACTTTTCAGACGTATTTTCTTTCAGCCATGCAAAATACAACAAAGGTTACCAAAAGAGAAGTCATATTGGTGATACGTATTTCACTATTATTATTATATGTAGTATTACTAGAGAACTGGACTGCACTGAACTGCAGCAGCAGCAGTAGGCTACTATAGCACTGTCAATGGCCCTTAAACACGCTGCTGAGCAGCCCTGTTTTCACTGTTGTAGTCATTTCAGTCACACCGAAGCTGTGCTAAGAGGGTAAAATGTGAAACCAGGCCCCAAAATAGAATACTCGAGCCACATTTGCATGAACAAATTCATAAATCCTCCACAACCCAACTTTAATAGAGTCATGGCCAAAATTATAACTATTGAAATGTCACTGGCACAGTCGTAGGCATTCAAATCAAAACTGAAACGATAATGAAAAGGAGGCACTTAGTGTTCTGGTTATTTCTTAATGAGTTTTTATCGCACTCTGCAGCTCATGATGGACGATTGTACCCAACCTAAATCATACCTACATTAAAGAAAAAGATGTACTACCTATCCAGGAGGATGAATGAATGCCCCCCCTGCGTGGGCCACGTTTTCAGGGTCAGACAGTTCATGCACCCAATGGGCCTTTGCTGAGAAATGGTGAGGAAATATTTGTCTAATTTTAACAGGGGATAATTGAATTGCCTTGATATTTTTGCTAGAGCCAGAATAGCAATAGTACATGCAGGCATGAGCTTAACATCTGATCTTTCCACAAACAGTGGGAAATATTTATCAAGACTTTTTAGAGTAATTTGAGAACCAGCTGTGACACACCTTAATGACAAATTACACAGGTAAACATTTGTGCATCTTTTTGAATTAAGACCTTTCTATGTCTAGACCCACTGTGTGTAGTGTGAATCTAAGAGGCAGGTTTTGCTTGATTAGTGGCTAAAAGGGTAATAAAACGACTTATGTCACTACTTATACCAGATTCTAAAAGTTTCAAACAGTCAAATCAGTCTAATGCTGAATGCGTTCAGGAGTCAAGGGGTGTGTCTACATCCAAAGGACGCGGATTCATTTGGCACAGCGCTAAAAATAAAAATCCACAATAAAAACACTGTAAAAAGACACAGCTTAAAAAAAAAAAAGTTGTTTATATAATTAGGCCTAACAAATTGCTGACGTCATTCAAATAGACAAGTTTAAGAATAGCCTGTCTGTGCCCGAGTTGCCAAGCATCCCTGTCTGTTTAATATAGACTCATCTGTGCGCTGCGTTCACTGCCTCAGCAACAGGTACTTTACGAACAGCTGTGTCATGAATGCTGCCATGCGGGAAAACCCCGGGGACCCCATTTGCTCATTTGCCTTAAAAACCAACATATTTATAAAAAGAAAAAAAAATGCACATGCTTCAATTAAAACAAACAAAAAGCAACAACTCAAATAGAGAGTGTGGTCTCACCTGTCCCTCGATCCCCCCCCCGCTGCTTTCGAGCTGCACCCAGTTGATCGAGGCAAAAAAAAAAAAGCTGAAATGCTCGATAAGAAGTCAGCCCTGGTGCTCTGCCCCCGTGTTTCTGTGCAGATATTCACCTGATGAAGTAGCAGCGGATGGCTCAGGGGCGCTGCTTTCCAACAGCTGGCCGCTGCAGCCCGCCTCTCTCTGTCACCACACGCCGCCTCCTCGGCCGCGCGCCATTGGACGCGCTCCCTCCGCTTCCCGTCCGCCTTCAGACGCGTCAGTCAGAGACTTTTTTTTTTTTTTTTTTACAAGAAGTTCCACAGAAGAGATGCAACAACTCAATCCAGACACCCACACACACACACACACACATGCACGTTTAGTCAAATGCAGTCCCAAGGGCCGCTGTGGAGGTAGTTGGGATTTTGCGCAGTGATTTCACTGACTTGGAGTGAGGTGGAGGAAACATGTGGCGCGGTGATGTTGATCATTTGCATCTAATTGATCAGAATGTGTCTGGTATAAAAATGACGTCGTATCAGCACTGAACTGTTATTAATTGTGTTAGAGACCACTTAAAGCCCCCTCTGCCCCCCCAGGTTCTTGAATCCCACTTGTCAGGCTGACACTGTTATTGATCATGTTCACACAGGATTAGTGTCACAGTTACTTTAGGAGGGACACAGCGAACTGTGAGGGTTTATTTTCTCTGAACCGATGTGTTATTTCATCATGTGTAATATAAAATATTGTTCACCAGCATAATTCAAACTCTTTTTAAAAGTAGTCTGTTTAGATATTTTATTATTATTATTATAAAAAGTTTTTTTTTTTAAATATGACGACAGAGTTTGGTTGAGTTCCTGTGCATGAAAATAAAACACACAATGTGATCACTGTCTATTAATATTGACCCACAAAATCACTCCCACAAAAATGATGTCTTTTTATTGTATCTTATTGATTTTATTCTAATTTTATTTCCTAAAGAAGTAAAATTATCCATCATGAATCAATGCAATCAGGTGAAGGGCAAAGGTTAAAGAAAAAAATCCCAAAACCTGTTTAATTTAATGAAGTTGCGATTTAGTAGCTGCACTAAACTGCTCATCTGTACATGTGCTAATATGTATAATGAATATGTAAATGTGTAGCCTATATATATGTGCTAAGTGAGGAATCACTTTATAGAGAATTAATGAAGTTCATTAAATTAAACTTTTGAAATTTACAAAATTTAAATTTGAATTATGTTTTTAAAAATGTCTTTTTAGTCTAATTTCTCAAAACATTTTTTTTGTCTGTGAAGAAACATCGTGTTTGGAGTTTAAATAACATGTTGTGGGATTGAAGCTTGCGCGTAGTGGCCTGTTATCATTTGATTTAATGTAACATACCTCGGCTATAAGTAAAGAAAAGTTCAATAACAGTGTTGCTGGCTGCACAGTGCAGTGATCTGCTGACACCCTCAGTGCTCAGACTGGCTGAAACGGGTCCTCTGCACTAATCAGTCTCAGTGTCTTCAGTAGATGATGGGATAAGTTTAGACTGCAGCGTGAACTGAAATCATGACATGCACAGGCCTCTGCGGGCTGGACTGAATTACAGGAATGCCCGACAAGAGGTCATGATGCAAAAGCAGCACATTTGGATCCACTACCATCACAGACAGTCGGCGAATAATCGTCAATAGAGGCTTCGCAGAGGAAGTGTTTGCAGATAGGGTGTTGCAGCGAGCTGCGTTACACTGGACAGCCATTGCTTCTTCATATGTTAGAATAAAAAAATAAAAAAAACACAGGAATGAAGCACGATCACAACTATTGTGCACCTTCTTTGCGTCAGACTGCTCCGTGTCACAGCTGCTGCACAGCCCATTGCAGACTTGCTGTTACTGGGCACGTTTGTCAGCAATCCCCGGGTGTCACAGATGAAACCACAGGGCAGACAGTGAATGGGGCGACAAAATCGAGAAATTAAGTGATCAAACGCAAAGCTAAGACACTCGTGGACAGCAGACATGTTGTCAGCTTAAAAAGATAAATTTAGATTTTAACAGAATCGCAGCATGAGCTGCATTGTCGACTATTTTGGGTGGCTGTGATACAATGTGCTCCTAAAAATAAGATAGTGACAATTTATTAACACAGATCATCTGTGGACGTGAGGACAACAACTCTATTTCTCTCCGCACACGCACGCACACACACGCACGCAAATGACAGACATATCAACAAGCAGACACACACACACACACACACACACACACACACACGCCCTGCAGAGGCCCGCGTACGCGCAAACACACGCAGTTTGAAATCCCAAGAGGCAGCTCAAACCGTGCATCTGATGCAATAGTCAGCAACATCCCTGCAGACGGCCACAGCCTTTACCTCCAGGATTCATCTGTGTGGGCCCCATTAAACCAACAGAGAATAGTGCAAAGCTCCATCTGTAAATACAGTTAATCACCTGCAGCGGATGGGTGGGTGGGGGGGGGGGGGACGTTATCTTTTCTCAGCGCCCCGTTTGCGCAAGTGCACTTATTTATTGGAAACACCAAGAGCTCAGGAGCCAGAAGGCTGCATTTCAGTTATTAAGCCTATTTGGGCCCATCCTAAATACGCACGCAAGCCACAAAGTAGAGACTTTAGAGAGATAAAGGTGCCTTTGAGCACTTTCCGTATCAAGTCCATTTTTTTTTTTTTTTTTTTTTTCATTTTCCTGAAACTTCTCACTTCTGCTTTCGACAAGATCAGCCACGACCCTTTTAGAGCATGTGGTGAGGCTGTCGAATACAGAAATAGCCTCCATGGTCAGTGTACATATGTGAGAGCAATTGTTCACATTGTGTAGCCTACCTTTATAGCTACAGCCTTATCTACATCTCAACTGAATAAGGCCTTACACCTTTACCCCCCCCCCCCCCCCCCCCCCACACACACACACACACACCACACCACCCACCCACCCACCCACCCCAACCTCTAACAGAACAGCAAGGCCTCTGTCGCGCAAGTCGCAGAAGTATGTCAAGGTATTTGCGGTCCAGCAGTGGAATAAACGAAGTGTGTATTAATTCTATCAAATCAGGCTGATGATGCTGGACCCCTCAGTTGTTCTACTGGCCCCAGCGGCTGCACCGTCCACATGGCGGATGATGTGCGCGCTGGAGAATAAGTGAAGGTGATGAATGAAATGCAACCCCCGGTGAGCTGTCGGTGTCTCCACAGCGACTAGTGAAAGGTTAATGAGATTCAGAGAGTCTGAGGAGTGGAGAGCTGCAGCTCTCTGTAATCTCCACCTGCCACCGTCTCAATTTACACACCAGCAGTTTTTAGGGCCTTGTTGCACAAGCTGTCATGTTTCATCTTTACATTGTTTTAGTTTTTTTTTTTCCTCAGATGAAGGATGCATTTAGTGTTTTCTCTCACTTGCTTGTTACTCAACCTCACCGCCTGTTTAAAATAATCCTTTAATCTCTTTATGGGGGTATCAGTCTGCACCCAGCATAAGAAGCAGGTTAATCTATAGGAAGACTGGAGACCTGGTGCCATCACCAACAAAAGCAACTAAATGCAGCCTCATATCCAAAGGATATGTTGAAGCTGAATATTCTTAAGAAACGCGTTAAAATGCTTTTAATATACTTTTGTGCAACAACAACAACAACAACAACAACAAGTAAAGCTGTCCAACAGTTTCATGCCCTTTGCTCTGTCGTGTGTTTTGTGTTTGGTCACAGTGCTCAGACTCTGCCAGCAGCGCGTCGACGCATTGTTTCCGAGGATCCCAGAGGAAAAAAAAGTCCATTGTTGTTGCGAACTTTGTTAAATCTGGGGATTTAACGCACATCACATGGTCGGACGGGGCAGCGGGGCGCAGCGCAACAGGCTGCAGCACTCGATCCATGCTGCGGAGGAAACTATTCATCCCGACGCCAAAGCAATGCCAACACACTTTCTGGGGAGTTTAGGATCGCTGGGGATTTGCGTTTGAAAAACGTCGACTAGGGAGAGAGAACAGTTGTTTTTGCTTCTTGTGTTGTCGTGTTTTGTCTCCTCCTTTGGACAAATCTGACCGCCGGAGATTTGGGATAAAGATGTCGCACACGTACAGCCAGCGCTCTCTAATCGTCCTGTCTCTACTGGGGATCCTGTCGGCCATCATGTCTGCGTTATCGGTCATTTTGATTTTCCAGCTCCAGTCTCAGCACGCTGCGGTGAAGGAGCCTCCTCCTCCTCCTCCTTCCACCTCCTCGATCGTACCGGCTCATGTCTGGGCCGTCCTGACGCCGGCCTGCACGGTGCTCTCTGCTCTGTCCCTCACTCTTAACCTGAGCTCTGTGGTGGTGTGTCTCCTCCACAGCTACTCTTCTACAGAGGTCTGCAGAGGAGACCATGACAGTGAAAGGTACTCAGCCACCTGTTGATAGCTCCGGTCACTCCTGAGTTAAAAACAGGCTGTAAAGCTGCAGACTGCACATCCTTTCTATCAGAAATCAAAAGCTAAATCAATCAGCACAGTGATCTCAGCCAGTTCAACTCACTCCAGAGTTCTGCTGTTAGTTTCACTCAGAAACACATTTAAATAGAGTCGCACAGCACACACGACTCTCAGTCATCTCACTAATTTACTTTTACACTACATGTTGGCATTTACTGATTTTCTGCCACTTGTGCTCACACTTGCTGCTCCACAACCCAAGTTACACATTTTGACTTTGTCAATTAAGTGCATGAATAGAGCCACTGCTCCTGGTCTGTAATAAACACTACCTTACTTTTTTTAAAAAAGGGTTGTTGACAGAGTGTCTGAGGCTATAGTTTGTGGTCTGTTTGCACAGGGTTTGCATTCTGAAGGCAGAGTAAGAGATCTCCAACTTTCTAGTTCATTAAAAAAGAAACAGTCTCAGAGGCGTAAAAGCCCTAATGTGACAAAGTGCAGAGGCCCACGCGGCTACGTCGCTGGTCGACCCCCACCTCTCAACCTCTGAGAGTCCTATTTAAACAATGGCCTTCATCTTATTATGCACCCAGCACACAGCCTCTATCTGGCTCTTTCCCACGTCAGTTCACAAATGCAACAGCGTGGACCTCCCCACTGGCAGAGGTGACATTCCAGGAAAATGTGAATAATAATGAGCAACACAGAATAGCTATCATTTAAACCTGTCCTTATAACCAATTATCAACTGCATCAGCACTTACAGCTCTGATATATAAACTTAAAAGGCAGTAGAATGAACTGGAAGGAAACAAAGTTGTCATTTATTAAAAACAAACTAAATGAAGCATGGCATTGAACACATGGCATTACTTTCAACAGAGCAGACTGGTTCCTTTTGGATAGCAGAGCTGTACGACATGTGGCTATTGGACTGTTTTGCCTCGGAGTTTCCGTCTACTTGGCAGGTAAGAAGTGAAAATGTGATTGTCCCATTTGTTTTTAAGAATCTGAATTCTCCCTCTTCTTTCTCTAACACCTGTTTCTGCCTTAAAACTCACTTCTGTGCGTCTCCATGTGAATGCTTTAGTTTAATTTGCATGCATACTTTGGTCTTTTGCAACAAACTCAAAAAACAGAAAAGCAGTGTCTAAATCATTGGCACTGCAGTGGATATCAAACAGCAAACACAAAAAAACAACTGCTGCGTTCTTTCTGGTCCGTCCAGCAAGTCCAGGAGAACAATGCATTCTTTGAGCAGCTTCCATGACTCAAGTGTTTTTAATGCTGGACCTGGCAGCGCTGTGGTTCTCTGTTCCAATGAGCAGCTTGTACTGGGGGGGGGGAATCACTGGAGGTAGTGGCTCCATTGTGATGACGAGGTGTTGCTCTTATGACCCCTCTTCAGCCTCAATCACAGGAAGCAGCGCAAAAGACTACAGAGGCAACACCGCCAGCTTGGGCAGACACGTCACATCCCAGAGCTGTGTTTTTCTCCCCCTTCCTTCAGCATGCCAGAGTCCGTGGTCCTTTTCCTGCAGACAAATGTAGGACAACTCAGATAAGAAGGCTACATTTGACATTACAATAATCAACTAAGTCCATTTCCGTCATTCCAAACTTGAAAAAGGTGTCCAAGACACGAGCAGGAAGCCGGGAGTAGGAAACAGCTTTCAAAATCCAATCTGTTTTCAGATTACAGAAGTTACATGACTCAGTACCGACTGAATAAAACAAACTGAGCAGCGTGTTAAAGTGTTTCTTTGTATGTTAATACTCTATTTTTCTTTGTCTCTTTTTTTTGGCAGCTATGTCCATCTTTATGCTCCTAATATTTGAGATGGAGACAGGCATTGCGAGTGCTTGTGTCCTCTCTTCAGGGATCCTGATCCTGCTGCTTGTTGTAATCCACTCTCTGGTCAAAGCTTCTAAAAGTGCAAAGCACTATCACAGTGACAACCTTGACACACTCTACCAGAACGACCATAGCAGGAGCAATGCGCCTGTGTCTCGACCCTGTGAGCTCAAAATTGGGGTGGACAAACCGCGAATGCACCGCAGCCAGTCTCAGCTCCAAAATCAGCTCTCCTACCCTCAATGTGGCAACCCAAGACAGCGAGAGCAGTATCAGCAACAGCAGTACTCCCCTGCTAGAGGTTCACAAGACCACGCTAGTGATAAAGATGGCTACAGCAGTGGTGGCAGTTGCCCTCGCATGCACAGGACCCTGTCTACTGAATCTGGTTTGCTGCAGGCACAGGCTAAACCGTGGAATGGGGTCAACAATGAGATGAGGAGCGTGCTTGCACGCAAGTCAGGAATTTCTGCAAAAGACTCTACTCTTGTCTGACATAAAGGAAACTATACTTCGTGGTTTAAGACACCGAGGACCTTCAAGTAAAAACAGATGTAGAATTGTCACTTTGTATTATTTTACACTGACTGATAAATGGAGACTGAACAACACACCGGCGTTCTCAAAATTATCAGCCAATTCCTACTGTTGAGATTATTGAGCTTTTTTTATTATGATAAAAAAACGGATCTCTGTATAATTTGTAGTGTTGATTTAAATCCCATTATATGCACCAATATGGTCCAAGTATCTATCTGACAAATGTATAACTTTTTACATCAATAGTGTAAATAGTTCCACTGTACAGTTTACTCTAAATATACAGTATGTGCACAATGTGCAGATAAATTCTGTATGTGACTTTTATATCAGCAATTCAATAGTAGAATGATGTTGGAAACTTAGAGAAAGCATTAAAATAACTTTCACAAAATCTTAAGATGTTGTTCAACTCGTTCTGTACGTCTTAAAACAGAATACTTCACAGAAATGTCATTAGGTCATGTCTGGGGAACTACTAACCTTGGACACCTCTGTTCAGATGTCATGAGGAAGTAGAAGGGGCAAGTGGAGCAGAGACAAGGGGGCTGGAAGAAGGGGTCACATCATGTGAGCTGCATGCAGTTGTCAGTGGGGGGGATAAAAGAAAAACACAGCACAGACAAATTGAAAACATAAAAATGATGCTCCCGTTAACTACAAAAAACGTTTGCAGTTACGGGGGAAATGAATTGGTTAAAAAAAACAAACAAACAAGCTGAGGTCCAAAAATATTAAATTATTATGAATGATAAATAAATACAATAAAGTGAAAATAAAAATGTTACGTGAGCAAAGGTATGATGCCGAGCGGACAATGACACCGATCAAACTGAAAAGACCCACAAGTGGCCAAAAAAGCTTAGGTAGGGTTTAATTGCTATCATACATAATGTAGCCTTCAAATATCTTATACCCACAGGCACTGCATGTGCAAACAAGCGTCTGAATTTGAAAACGATTTTTTCATTCAAGTGGCAATCTGTATTACACAGTGCTCAAAAGTAGCTCAGATACAGAACTAACTTTGTCGCGCTACGCAGAAACACGGATTCCCCATGACTAAAGGCTTTAT
This sequence comes from Anabas testudineus, assembly GCF_900324465.2. Classification (NCBI taxonomy): domain Eukaryota; kingdom Metazoa; phylum Chordata; class Actinopteri; order Anabantiformes; family Anabantidae; genus Anabas; species Anabas testudineus. The sequence continues at coordinate 8,803,996 of NC_046613.1, read as the reverse complement.
CAGGATACGTTTGTGTGTTATGTGTAATATTATAATCTCAAACAATTCTACACGTAGCACACCTTGGTTCTTAGTGAACATGTCCACTGCTGCCTCCTACCTGCGTCCTTGAGAGCTGTTAATCTGTTCCTTCAAGCTGATGGCTTGACGGAGGAGGCCGTCGATGCTTTTAAAATACATGCTGCTGTTCGTCATGCTCCTCACAGCACTGCAAAAAAATAAAAAATACATCAGCCGATCAACAACAGTATTAATGGTCTGACGAGTGGGTCAGTTGCATTCTGAAAATGTGTAGGTCTGTACATCGTCTCACCTGCAGGCATATTCTACAGTGTAGATGGCTCCTTGGCTCTGTTCCTCCCAGCTCTGCATATCTGTCTGTATAGGACGTGACAAAAATTAAAAGTAATAACGTAAAACTCTACTGGATACGGATACTATCCGCTGACATGACCTTTATATGTAAAAATCAGTCTCCAATTTATCAAGTCAAAGAGATGGAACAGTAACTTCACAAAAGAAAAATGACCTTAACATGGACATGAATGTAGCAGCAGAATTATTCAGATTCTGTGCAGTGGGAATTAGCTACGTGCACAGCTACTGGGGGTATGAATTTATATTAAACATAGATCAGAAAGTGGCAAAACAAACAAACAAACAAACAAACAAACAAACAGAATAATATGTCTGTACCCACTGCAGGGTATGATCAGATATAAGGTGTACACAGAGTGGTGTTGGATGACAACAATGGTCTTTTCTGCACAGCGCACAGCATGCTGCAGCCCCTGTTCAGAGTGCAGTGATGCAGAGCCAAACCACACAGTCACAAAGCAGACGACTGATTCGATGATGTCTGTGCAGGACTGCACCAGCCCTACACTGTGAACGCAAAACAATCCTCTGTTCTAAAGTTGGATTGTATGTCTTCAGCTTATAAAGCGCTCTCTATCTCTACTGATCTCATCAGTGCACACTTGAAAAAACATTCTCAGTTTCGAAAGCGAACAGATGGCAATTTCAGGAAAATCGCAAAAAATTGAATCTTGAAATGAAATCTGAAAGTGTCAGCAAACAATCCCAGTTGTCACATTTTGACATGTGACTGTAAGAAAAAGGACAGGTATAACTGGAATGACTGTTTTCAGGTTCAGGATTCTGATATAATGCATGCTTAATATTGTAGTCAAAATGTCTGCTGTTACCAAGACCTATAAGGAAGAATACAGGCACTTTAAATTTAACACAGAAATAAAGAACTCTGCCCTTTAATTGAACATACTGGCTGCTGCCATCTGACAATCAGCAGACTTTTAAGAACATCCAGTCCCCACCTGCACCGGGTTTCTACTTAGAAAAGCATTCATTTGTTTGTAGCTACACATTTCTCCTGTGCACTAGCTGGTTATGTGTGTGCACCGCTGTGATACCTTGTGTTGCACCAGTTCAGGCAGCGACCGTCTGACGTGTTCCTGCAGCCTGTAAAGAGCCACCGACGGCTCGTTAGCCAGGACGTACATACTCTCTGTGAATTTGTCAGTCACTAAAAAAAGAATTACAGACAGATACTTAAAATACAGACAACATTAGTTAGAGAAAAGCCTTTAAAGTCACCGACAAGGCGACACGGGGATGAAGAGGGCTAGCACAGCTTCAGAGTAGCAGCTAAAGTGAGCTAACAGCTACTAGCGTTGACTTAGCTAGCTGCAGCGTCGCACAGTACGACTCATGCTGGTCTGTTTGTGTCACGTTTACCTCGCCTGACTTTAAGTTGCATCTCCTGGTCCTCCATTGTGCACGGCGGTTTTCCCGATAAGAGACGGATAAGGGCACCGTGAAGCTGTGAGCGAGCTGTGTCAGCTGATTCCTGCTCCTTCCGTATTTTGTTTGTCATGTGTCACACGACAATATTCCGGACAGAAATATCGACGATGAGAAGAACAGTTCTGCCTTCAAAGGCTGCCGAGTGGTGCGATACGGTACGTGGACGGGCTCTAACGTGTTTTGATGGCTTTAAAAAAATATAACCGGTGAATTAAATAGTAAATCAGCTGAATGGTGAGAAATGCAGCCTCGCTACACTACGATCGCGAACAGGACCCTCCGTGTGGCTTGATATGATCTACTTTCAGTTTTTCCAAAAGGGAAGTTAGCGCATATTAGAGTGCGAAGCTGGATGTCGTGAGTAGACAATATCATTAGCTTTGCAAACACATTTTTGCCTACTTTTTTCTGCACGGTAGCGCCACTTCACGTGTTGTTGTTGTTTTATTCTCGTCATTATTATATTGCAGTCATCATGGAGGCCAGAGGTGATGATGAGGAGGAGGAGGTGGTTGCAGTTGACCAAAATGTTCACACACTTACCGCCGGTGCTTGTCTCTCGGAGTCCAGAGAGTCCATGGAGGTGGATGAAGATGGTTTATTTAAGCACTCTACCACTCTGACCAACAAGCAGCGTGGGAACGAGGTGACAGTACGTCCAGCAACGTTAGACTGTACGTAATGTCCAAATGCTACTGAAGGTAGATGTGTCTTAGACGAGCAAACGTGCTATTTGTACTGTCGTGACCATATGAAGTCGTGTACATTTCCAACAGCTCTGTCCATACACCAGTTGGCAGCTCAGGGTGAGGTTACACAAGTGGCTGCACATCTCAGTAAAGGTGAGCACCATGCCACTTTTTCAAATGACAAAGTGAAATCACAAAATTCCCCTCTCAATTATCTGTGGCCTGTTTTGTTTTTGCAGACAGTTCACTGCTCAGCAAACAGGACGAACGGGGCTTCACCCCTCTCATGTGGGCAGCAGCGTTTGGAGAGAAGGCAGTGGTGGATTTTCTCTTGGAAAAGGTCAGAATCCAGTGATTGCCGTCTACGACGACGACATGCACCGTTGGGAGCAAATGCACTGTCTCACTGAGGTATATTGGATTTGTGCTTTAGGGTGCAGACCCCAAAACGATTGCGAGGGAGCGGGAGAGTGCCCTGACACTGGCCAGCTCTGGGGGTTATGTGGACATTGTCGAGTCTCTTCTCAGACATGGGGTAGACATCAACACCTATGACTGGGTACGCTTATGACTTCCTTTGTTACACATCATCGCAAATCCACAAGAGAGTATTAAATATTGAAATCTAACTTTATTGCGACTGTTCTTTATCTACAGAATGGTGGAACTCCTCTTCTTTATGCTGTACGAGGGAACCACATCAAATGTGTAGAGGCACTCTTAGGTACATCGCACGTTGGTAATTTATGATGTTTTCAGGCCAGTTCAGTTAAATGCTGTATTAATTACCTGACTTTACTCTTTCAGCCAAAGGAGCAGACATGACCATAGAGTCAGACTCTGGATACAGTCCAATGGCATTAGCTGTTGCCCTTGGACACAAAAAGAGTATGTATTATCCTAACTGTAACTGTAATATATATATATTTATATTGCATGTATGTCTGATATGTGACCGCACACCTGATATGTTGTGTTTTTATAAGAGGCTACTCTACTACATGTTTTGAGGAGTTAACATTTTCGTTTTTGTTTTCTAGTTCAGAAAGTGTTGGAGGACCATATTCTGAAACTCTACAAACCGACGACGCCAACGTGATACTGGTTAAAATAAATAAAAAGAAGGGAAGGTGTGATGCAGGTTATGTCAGATGTACAACTACTCACAAACATTGCTCAGATGATTAAAACCTCTGTAACAGATTAGTTCATAAGCATTTGTTCATTTATAAATTGTTTATTGAGTTTGTCTGCACCGTTCTGTATGCAGCAGGATTGTTTTGTTTGGCCAGAAGACTGTAAACAAGTTTTAATAAAAATTTATTTTTACATTGTGTGTTCTGCTGGAATGGTGCTTCAGCTCAACGGCACAATATACTGTAGGTAAAGAAAACAAGTCTGACACTCAAAACACAGTCACTAGATCTAAAATCCAAACTCATATTCATTCCATGCCAAGCCTCCAGTGCTAAAGAGTGAGACTGCCTGACAGATCCTAGAAAGAAAAAGAGTCCATACCAAAAAAGGCCACATTCACATCAGTTCATGAGGTGGCAGCACAGATGACATGTTTTCCTATTGCCACCGCACCATCCTGTGTCCTGTACTTTATTCGCGGGTCACTTCCTCTCTCACGAGAGGATTTAAAAAAATGGTCATGAGGTTTTTTCCCCCAGGATGTCCAATGAATAAACAATTATTCTCCCAAAAAAGTCTGCACTATTCTCAAACATTATTTTTATTTTGTCCACAACAGAGGCCTCCTGGATGGGAAAGCTGTGGGCGTGGAGTTAAGCATGACAACATGGTAATGATGTAAAGAATGTCCAGGAAAATATTGTCTGAGATGAATTAAGAACAGTCTAAAACACAAACAAAAACAAACGACACTACTCTCATAGTGACAGGTGCAGATTGAGGTGCTGTAATAGCCCTGGTGTAGAATGACAGATTTAACCTTTAATGTTCATGTTTAGCTTTGTGTTAACAGTTTCCAAAAAGGGTGAAAAAACATGCAGAATAAAGGATATCTGAAGGGAGCTGTTGTCCTCTGGGTAAAAATGTTCGATCACTGTAGAGTCTCCATCTTTTGAGCAACCTGAAGAGAACAGAGCACAAGTGGAAAATTGATTACCTTATCTCGTCACAGCTAATGATTTATCTGCTACAGGTAATACTAACACAAGGTCATATAAGTCACTTCAGGGAACCATTTGTAATGCAATCTCTGAGTTTTACCTTCTAGTCTACATGTTTTTGCTGAGAAGCCTCCCTGGAACTGGATCTTTAACTCGGACACCTTGACAGACTGAGGGAACTCCAGGGACACCCACTGATATTCACCCTGCCAAATGTATAATATCAAACAGTACATGATCATTAACAGTGACCTGTATTGTATACCACCCAGATGCCTCTGGGAATCTGAGTATATTTGTTAATTTGTATTCCATACTACACTGCAACTACAAGCACATTTTAAGTATGTGATATGCTTTGGAAATGTGCCTCAAAATAGCCAGTATACAATGAATATTCAAAATGTTTACTTTTCAGTGTGCTGTTGTACAGCTTTACAAAGTATTCACACCAGTGTGTTCACTTTAAATAGATGAAACTGCCTTCTCATTTGGCAGCTTTGAGTCTCTTTGCATACATATCTATATGGGATTTGTGCAGTAACCAATTTTTTTTTTGCAGATCCTCTCAAGCTCAGATAGCAACTGTTTTGAACAGACTATCTTGAGGTCTCTCCACAAATATTCGATTCTTCTGATGGGTGGTCCGAGACTTGTCCAAAACCACTCCAGTCAGAGGTTGTATGAAATCTAGTGTTTTATTAAATTTAGATTTATCCTTCACATGTTTTCACTCTGTCATAACAGGTTACTGAGGGCAGATTCATGGGTTAAAAATGACAATTTAATCCATTTAAAATGTAATCCACTCCAATCCAATACAAAACAGGCCTGAATACTTTGTGGAGCCACTGTGCACATCTCCCACAGTGTGGTGTGAAAAAGGAGATGGATGGTGGTTAAACAGAAACAAACAGGTTGCATTTTAAGATTGCAGTTTGAGTAATCTGTCCTGTGAGTATAAAACAGTAAGTATATTGGTTTCTTGCATACAAACTGCACAAACAGTGTATTATAACAATTCCAATATAACAAACGTAGTATATAAATGGGACACAGTTGTATTTGTACCTGATCTGAGTTCCAGCAGGTCTCTTCGTTGCAGTCAAACATGTACTTCTTTCCATACTGCTTCACATCTCTGTTTAACACCGAGCTCACCCTGAAATGACAGCGGTGGCAACAAAAGTCATCTGTTAACAGCTGGAGGTAAACGTAAACACGACCGGCGCCATGTGTAGTAAAATAACAACAGACAGTAAGAGACATATCAGCAAAGATTCAAATTTGACGAATAAACGACAGCAGAATAAAACTTTTCTCTACCTGCTCTGTGTTTCGCTACAAATCAGCGAGTGAGCCATGTTTTTGAATTACCTTTTGCCGTAAAGCGACGCGGCCATACGGTCACGTTGTTTTGCGACAGTGACGTCCACGGGTAACCGTGACGCTAGCTGTTCCTCTTTCCGCCACTAGAGGGAAGTCACGTACCGCAGAAACTGCTGGATGATGGCGATGGTGCCCAAACTGAAGGTGCAGTCATTTCACTTATATCCACGGTCTCCGCGGCTCCAAAGGAAGAATCGAGAGCATAAAGAATTAAAATGTGTTATATTTTGTCGCCCTTGTGCCCTTGTGTCGGCTAGTGAGGCGCTACAGCTGCAGTGTTGTGCACAGAAGACGCAAAAGGTCATGGAGATAAGAATCGATGTGGAAGAGAGGAGTTCAGACACTGGGCCTCAGTGAAGGAGGATCGATCAGCAAACCAGAGGCAACCTTCAAAAGAAACATACGGAATCACCCGGGGAAAGCAGCCAATCTGTTACATGTTGCTTAAGGTTAAAATGTGCTGCGCTTGTTTTTATTCATTCACAGCAGATTGGAGGAAAAAACAACAACTATACAACAACCAGCATCAGCAGGAGCTTTGGTGCTTTTCTTTCATATATATATATATATATATATATATATATATATATATATATATATATATATATATATGTCTTTTTCATAACCCGAGAAGTAATAACGCAGCAAAGCAAGTGTGTGTGTGTGTGTGTGTGTGTGTGTGTGTGTGTGTGTGTGTTTGGCACATGGCTCATTGCAGATGGAGAACTCCTGCTGAGGTTTTGTCACAGAGCCCCCTCAGTGCAGATAATCAATAGGTCTCAAATACAAAACCTGATGAAACCCAGCCTCCGTTAAATTGTGCAGGGGACAGGGGAGGGGGACTGGTTTGTAAGGTTTGGACACACACACACACACACACACACACACAAACACTCATCCACTACAAGCGGTACACTCCCACTTAAACTTTGTGAGCCTTGCTCTTATGTTATGCTGCAGGCTTTGCGAGAGATCGAGCATAAATTGTGGCTGCAAGCTGCAGGTATATTTTTAGCATCCCATAATCTTTGAATGGCCATGACCACTCTCTGTGGAGATGTTGTATAGCTGTTAATCAGAAGTTCTGGCTCAATTAATCTGTTCATTTTGCTCTTATATTTGCTTCTCAGTAATAATTTTCGGGCCTGTCGCCATTTTGGACCCCCGACCTGGCCAACATGCGCATGTGGGCCTCACATGGATAAATGAGCAGCTGGCGCCAGGGCCCATAAAACGTTGCCCATGTGGGCTGCTAATAATGCCAAGGTGGGCTCGCACATTCAGACCTGCTAGGGACCCACATGGGCTCTTTGTGTGCCCATTAGAGAAACACAGAACGCAGCGTTGCAGAGAGAAAAGCAAGTCACAGCACCATCCAGAATATAGAGCCACCACAAGGAACCTCTATTGTTATCATTGGAGGTTTGACTAGTTATCTCCGACTAGTTTTGTCGTCTCACAGCAAAGCAGCTTTTGTTTACATTTCTGCTCTTGCGGAACACGTCATGGTCAGCTTTCCCACAAAGAAACTTTTTTACCCTTCCTGCTTGCTGAGCTTGTTAGAGGATTATCTTCACCTCTGTCACTGATACAGATTTAATCCCCATCTTTCCTCAGCCGTCTTTGTCACTCTTTCACCACGGTGGGAGCTGTTGCTGTCTGAGTTTCTGTCACCTGTCTCTTGGTTATGTCCCATGAGGCAGTATTAGTGGTTAGTATGCTGCCAACTTTGGGCTGAACCTCAGTCGGCGTATTGGTCTTGCTGTAGCCAGTCGCTTTTCAACTTGTACACATCACCATGGTAACTTAAGCTGCACACATAACCTGCAAGCTATCAGATGTAAAAGTTGGACTCTTCTCGCGTCACTATTGGACACATATTCAAAAACAAAAAAGGCCTTCTTGCGATTATACTACTCACATCATTCATGTGAGCACAAAATCTTTTCACCACTTCAATGTGACCATCAAATAATGAATAGGACACCTACTGCGCCTAAATGACGGAGCGGTGAGAAGCATTAGAAAAGTCTGTCTATTCAAGTTGCGACCTTGGAGCGTTTATTGTGTGACCTGTCTTTTTGCGTGCAAGCTCTCTAAGCTAAGTTTTATGGATTTTCTTGCTTTTACTCATCGGGAAAAATAAGCATTTAGGCTACACTGTCTGCAGTTTACCTCCAGCAGTCCTCTCCAGCTTTGGCAAGAGAATCAGGGCCACCCTTGACAGATATATTGCTCATTTTCTATTCGTTATTATGTGTTCTCCCCCAGAGAATATTATCAATGTTAAAAATCAATGTCTTTCCCTTATTTCTCCCGCATGCAGTTTCAGTGCAGTCTTTTGCACACCAAGGTTTTTGAACATTAAGATTTTCTTTTATTGTTCTCCTGAAGAAAAACATGTATGCCACTTAGATGATTCAATAGTAAAGATGAACTATTACAACTTATATTGCATTCGGTGGCATCTGGCCGAGTTATTTGGTATCATTGGGTCAAAGATACTTTGACTCTCGGTGTAGTGTATAACTAACGATGATGGAGTTAAACAGCCACAGTCCAATGCCTTCTTAAATATGTGTATAGGCAGCTTGACTGTCTTAAGAGGTGGATAAGCAGATGCTTCAGGAGGTAAAGCAGTCACTATGGTCTGATCCAGAGTTTATGAGCTGTGGGCATTTGCAGATTGTCTTAATGAGTTGGGTGATTAATGCCCGTGCTTCTGTCAGCCGGGACTGTCAAATTGTGCCCTTTTTGGTCGACATGACAAACACACTGCACTGGCTCTCTGACTTCACTGGATGGTTTTTGTAGAGGAGAAATCCACCTTGTGGGGCAAGGGGTGGACGGCAGATGTGAAAATAGCTGGTCTAGTTATACAGGTGGTGCATGTTGAGGCTGAACAGAAAATATCTGGAACATTGACAATGGTCTGTGGCTAACAAAATGATTCTTTGTAGAGTACATAGAGCATTTTGGAAATTAGAATGACATCATGCAGCTTAGTGGTCATAAATCATTCATTTTAGGAAGACAACATTTAGCATTCTTTGGGGTCCAACTAATTTTAATAAAGCGGGGAATGGGCAGAAACGTGAGGCACATCTGTCGACTGCTGCAGCAATTAACACAGGATCTTGAGCTGCTGTGCTGTTGCCTGGCATCTTGCTCATCTCCGCGTCGAAATTTTCTGCTCCAGTTTGAGTGAGGTTCTCTAATTAAATCATTAAAAAGCAGAGCATTTGCACAATATGCTCCGCTGCCTTCATTACAAAGCACAATCACTTGTAATTTATTCACTCACAATGAGGGTGCGTCGGATTTGAGTCGCTTGTCTGTGGCTGCGTTTGTGTGAACAGTGACTGAGCTCGCTTTCTTCTCTCTCTTCTGTTATGATTTCAGGCGGTGTAAAGGTGGACATGCATGCTTTCACAGCTTTAAATGACTGAACAATTGATGGATGACTGGAGCATAATGGAACTCTGGTAGTACTTAGTGTTGTGTCCAAAAGGTTGGATGGACTTGACTGGGAATAGTTTTAGAGAGAAAATGCCGTCATTATTCTATTTCTTTCTGGACAACATGCAAATATAGATCAACATTCTACAATGTTCGAAACAAAGCACGCGTGAACCGCAATGCTTTTGTTCCCCCTGGCTTTGCAAGTCCTGTGCATCGCCGCCATGGGCAGGTTTTATGAAGTGTGGCTGCTTCTGCTTCATGCTCCAACAGCCAGACTCCCTGCTTGCTCATGATGTGGATGGAGGCCCACAGGACATGCCTCGCTCACCCCTCTCAGGCCTGACGTCTCACTGCCGCAACCACATTTCTGGTCTCTGGTATCTGAACAAGGAAGAAATGCTCGAGCGTAGCATTTCATGGCGAGGTCATGGGGATTTGTCATGAGAAATACCAGGGGATCTCATGGTTCAGGGAATTTCACTTGAATGTTCAGGTTCAGCTTAGAGAAGAGAACAATAGATCAAAAGTGACCGTGATTGGAGAAGATGCAGTACTAACTGGACGGATATTTTCTTTTCTTTGAGGTCTTGCATAGCTTTGTTTTCACCTCTCTCCAGCTCTGGCTGTCTAGAGGATAAGGATATGTATTCCTCTTATTCTGTATTCCAGTGGGCTCACCCAGCTGCATGCTTGACCACACCTCCCAGCCGCTTAATCTCTTTGTCTCCCTTTATTCACAGTAACACACCTTGTGAACATGAGCTACCAAGCATCAGAGTACTTCACAGACCGTCCTCCTACTCCTCCTCCTCCTCCTCCTCCTCCTCCTCCTCCTCCTCCTCCTCCTCCTCCTCCTCCTCCTCCTTCATGTTCTCTCAAGGTAAGAAGAAGTAATCCACTACCTCGTCAGAGAACACTCAACACCATTTGTCAATTGTTGTTTTTCCTGTCAGGCTGCATCACTGAAGCCTGGTAGGGATGAATTAAATAAATAAAATAAGTATTTGGTGTCAGGTGATGCAGTAGTACACATTTGTACAGTGGTTTGTTGAGGTATGATTATAAATGAATCACACTGTTCTAAGTCTCCATTGCCAGTTGTCATAATGCAACATATTGAACATGTCTTAGCAAAAACCTGGAGTGTTTTCTCTCAATAATTCAAATTTGGCTTAAAATCATTTTCAAAGTTATATTTTGTTGTAATATCAATGCTGTGATATGAAGAACATGTCATCAAATGTAAACTGAAGCAGGACAAGAGTGGGAGTGACAATTAGCTGTGACTATATCACAACTGTGTGTTTATTATCTGCAGTGAACTGTAGATCTGAAAGAATCATGGTAATTGGTTGTACTGCTCCCACAATGCAAAAAAAAATCAGCTGTACAAACATGCATGTGGACATGGATACATTCAAACTGCATTTCAATTATACACTCCCCTCCAAAAGTATTGGAACAGCAAGGCCAGTCCCTTTATTTTTGCTGTCGACTGATTTGACAGCAAAAGATGAATATGAGACAAAAGTTAGTTGCAGAGTTTTTTTTCAGCGTATATTTTCAGGTGTTTAGGTCTGGATCCGATAAACAACTTAGCTTAGATAGAACCTTATGTTTGAACCCACCTATTTTTCTCATTCATTTTTCTTACTGCTAGTTTCTTGCCACAGTACTTTTTAATAGTTGTTTAAACATATATTGGTCAATTCAAATAAATTAAAGGATTTGATCATTCATATATTTGTGAATGGGTCAGAAGCAGTAATGTTTATCTCTTGTTTACATTTGTTATTTCGCTATTTGTAATGATGTCAGAGACAATAAATATGAATAAAATAATACCGAATACTATAACAGGAGGAAAATGAGCCTGTCTTGACTTTATGTGTTGGACTACCTGCCGCAGATGGATGTCAGGTACATGAGCTGGAAAGTCTTCCAGGCAGCTGTGATTGTGCAGACACCTGAGCAGACAGAGCTGCCTAGTTTAACCTTGGCAAATTGTTTCTACAACAATTAAAAAGATGGCACCTTCAATTAGGAGCTCTCATCCTTATTATGGCTTGTTGTTACTTCCCAGATGTGACAGACAGCAGAGATAAACACCTGCTGTGTGCTGGGGGTGTTTTTGTGATTAGATGTGTCTACTGTTGATAGGGTCAAGTGTAATGGGCTGTCAGATGTGTGTGTATATGTATGTGTCGCTGGGTGTTGGGGCTGTACATCTGTAGATGTCTGGAGGTATGCGGGCTGAGGGGGTTAGATGCACTACACCCCCCCCCACCCACACACACACACACATACATACACATACATACAGTGTGTGTATATGTGTGTATGTTTGAGTGTTTAGCTGCCATCAGATGGCCTGCCTCTTTAATCTGTGCAGACAGCTTTGTAATTGGAGCACTGCATGACGTGGGGGGACCTGCAGCTGATAATACACCCACAGTCTGAAAGATGGAGAAATAATAGAGGTGGAGGGTCTGTGTGTTTTGCTGGTCCTAATATGGTTGAAGGGCTGTTCGAGGCTTAAAGACTAGGTTTTAGGTTTAAGGTTACAGTAAGGTTACAATTAGGTTTAGATTAGCGTTAGGGTGAGGCACTAGGGAATGCATTGTGTCTATAGAGTAGAACAAGTATAGAAATGTGAAATACATGTGTGCATTGGAGTTGAGGGTACAGGGACTGGCGGCAGTAGTCCTGGGGACTCAGTCCGTCACCAAGGCAACAGCATCATTGTCTGGGTCGATTCACTCGATCTCGGCCTGTTCACCCACTCAGTCTGGTCAAACCCAATTGAGTGCTTGTATGAATGGATTCCAATGGCAGCCATAAGAGCATGCCCGATTTTCATTTCAATGCATTTCAAACGCATTTCAAACAGTTTCACTTTCAATTCCCTCTCATCACAGGTGCCCACTATAATGTGCCCCTCTCCTCCTGTCCCAGACTCCTCCCCTGAGTAGATCCACTACACACGGGATGAACTCACTCACCAGACAGGTACCATACTGCTCTGAATGACAATTTACCTTTTGGAAATCAGCCCCTGGCTCCATTGTGTTCCCTGAAATTGAGTTAGCCCTTCAGCAGACACTCAACAGCTCCCTCCTGTCTCTCTCTCCCTCCCCCTCTCTACCCCCTCTCTGTTTCTGTATCTGTCAGGTTCTTTAAAGTTAAAGCTACCTGAGGAGAGTGCTTCTATTTGAACATATTCACAATAGAAGCATATTTTAAATTGGAAAAGCATTGCACATTATGCAAGTGTTAGGGAGATGTCTATCATAAAGGCTGTAATAAAAGAACTAGACTATATTCAAGTGAAGAGGCAGCTGTTGTCATTCTCATGCACACAAATTGTATCTGTGCAGTCTTATTGCTCATTTTTATGATACCAAATAGACTGGTTGGATTGGAAAAAAAAAATACAGTCATTCATCCACTATAAAAGACCACTAAAATAAGAGCCACAGCACAGTTCTGTAACTAAAATGGTATCTCAACATCTCCTAAAGCCACCACCCAGCTCCTATAGCTCCAGTAGAGCTGACTAGCAGTAAATCGTGGACGTTATTTATGATGAGGTCAGGCAGTATGCAGAGAGCAGGCACTCTGCTAGCCAGCCAACAGAGACAGGGTCCTTGGTCAAGCCTAATTAACTACTGCGTCAACAAGTAAATGAGTTATCAATCAGGAGAAGTGGCTGAGAGATCCATCCATCTCAGGTGATCCCGCAGAACATATGTTGAGAGATTTAACTACACTGTATTGCACAGGTAGCAAAACTAACCTGGTTACTGATGCAGTGGGGCACAAAGTAGTGCAGCTGTAGCAGTCAGTGACTGCTGCACTCAATTAATTGCATGGCTTTAATTGCACTGTCTGAAGAGAAATTAACTTATTTGCAACCACTCAGAGCTTTTCTGTCTTGAGGTATCTTGTAAAGCACCTGCTCCTTTCCTAACAGCATACAACATAAAATTAATTTGGCTAGCTCTTTTTAGCTTTATTTGTTACGACAGGTCAATTTGTTTAACCGCTGCCAGTCATTTCATGGGAGAACAGAGAGTTTATTGTGCTGTTTAATCTTTGATCAAACTAATGCACACCTCATTTACATAATAAACACATACAAAAATTAGATTCTTTAGGGAATAAAAGAGCGTTTTGTGATGTAGATCTGACAGTACAGTCAGTTCAGTCACTTAATGCTCTCAGGTGAGTCTCTTGTTCTTCATCAGTGGACTCATGTTGTAGCATCAGCTTAAGCAGATATTTATAAATACACATTTATCTTTATCTTTTTATTACAGACAGTAAAAATTAGATGTCTCCTTCAGCCATTATATATAGTTAAACACATTTAAAATCACAGACCCTTGGTGCCTAATTCTAAAGATTAAAAATGCTAATGAATCTTATTTTCACATTCTGTGTTTTAGAATTTAGTTCTCTATGTGCAGGGTCTTATTTATACTATATCATATAGTGAAATACTGTTGTTTCTACTCAGGTATATTATATTCACTGAACACAATGATTCTGGTATGAATTGTACATTAAAGTCTGCTTTAATCAAGTGTCAGGGAATTTTTCCAGATTCATCTGGACTGATGATGCAAACATTCAGAGTTAAGGAATTAACATTATGTTACCCACTTACCCACTTTAGTTGACACACTATGTCATCTTTGAAGAAGCTGAAGATTGGGCATCATTGGAGCTTCCAAGTGGACAGGGATCCTCACCAAGTCCACCAAGGCAAAGAGGTCCAAGCAAATTCCAGGGTGGCCTTCACGGTAAGCTGAATAAATCCAAGACGTTATTAGTGAACTGAGGCCATTGCCCACGAAGAATGGCCTAAGATTTCTCAGGAACGCTGTGAGAAGCTAGTCTCTGGCTATGCATCACATTTGTGGAAGATCATAATAGTATACGGTTGCTCTACTAAATACTGAAGACGTTTTTCATGAAGGGGTTTGAAGTGTTCTGAAATTGCAGTATCAGCAGTAGATTGCTGATCATTACAAGTTGCATTTTGCGTTGAATTTGGAGGAACCCCTTGTCACATTAGTTGAAATTAAATTAAATCTTTTATATAGCTCACTTCTAGATTAGGTGGGCAAAGATTAAATGAACTCGAGCAGTTTGTTTTTTTTGTAATGATGCTTAAGACTGGATATTTATCAATGCCGTTCCTCAGCGTAGTTCACGATGTTTTGATATAAGCTTAGCGTCATTCTCCTGCTATCAAACGCGTCGTCTCACACAGTATTATCTTATATGAGCTCCCGTGGGCACATTTTCCAAACTGTATAATTGCATTGTTGAGGTGTGTTTACATTTCAGATTTATTTCCAGTATGCTGGAATCCGAATGAAATTACCTGAAAAGAAAACGGGAATGCACCAGATCAAAGTAATATATCAATGTCAAGCAGGACTGAGGTCTGCAGTGAATTTGATTTTCTCTCTACCTGTAGATATGGGCGGTGTGTAAATTGAGTAATAATAAAAAGAAATAACTCCATGTACCTCACATCTACAGGAAGTAGTGAAGAATATGCTTGGTCCACAGAAAGGTGAAGACATTACATTACAGTCAGACGTAATGTCCAGACTGTAGTAAAGATCTGTGGAACTCTGTGTTCATTAGTAATGAAAAAGAGAGAAATTGAATTTGCAGTGATATTTCTCCAGTGACTAAACTTCATACTTTAGTTCAGAGAGAAGCAAATTTATGCATATGTTTTAATATTAAAACTGGCTCACTAGCACATGAATGGTTTTACTGCAACACAGAAAAATGTTTTAAAGTGCTCGGATAGCACCAGCGATATTTTATAAATAAAAAAAGGCAAACCTCAGGTGTACAACATGTAAATCTATTGGGAAGAACGCATTACCAACTGCTGTCATCCCCCCCTCTCTCTTCACTCTACACTTTCTAATAGCACCAAAATGCCATAAAACCTGTAACTATCGAACTGCAGACATTTTTATTATGTTGATGTTTAATGAACGTCAAATAATTGTTGCTTGGACACATTTTTTTTTGCTCTTTTTGGCTCTTAGGCTGTCTCCACATCAGCTCGTCCACAGGCCATTTCCCTCCGCTCAAGTAGAACCTGTAAAAACCTTACAAGGGCCAGTAACCCGAATGGAGCTCACATAGCACAGTTCACACTTAAGAGCTGCAGTGTTTATTCCAGTGTGTACTCCTAGATTGATTTGAAAAGCCATCTGTTTTTATGTGTGTTTGGATGTTTTTTCTTGGAAAAAAACAAAAATAATAATAAAAAAAAAAAACATCAAAGGCACATTATTTTCAATAACAGCTCTTTATTTTCTGTAACAGACTAAAGCTTAAACATTAACAACACCATAGAAGAGATGACTGTAATTCAATTTGATGCAGAGGCACTGTTGATGTTTAGATTAGCAGCCTTTTATCAGCCCTACTTTTTAAAACAGGCCTTTGAGCATTTTTGTCTTATTAGATCTCTCTCTTCTTATTACATGTGTTGTTTTATCTTACACAAACAACACATTAATAATTGATTATTCATCAATAAAGTTAACTAATCTTTTCAACACAAGTCCACAATATGCAACTAGTAGAAAGTTGATTACTTCTAATCTGATGTCAGTCATTGAAATGATCCTTCACACCTCCCTAGTTTCTCTACCCAGTCACATTTTTGTAATTGATTTTCTTATTGACAGTTATGAGGTATGCTGGGCTGCAGAGCTATTTCTGTAGCAGGAGGGGGTTAAGGAGAGCACAGGAAAAGCCATTTCTAGGCTTTCTTTGTTGCTTGTTTCTTTATTTACTTTATCCTCCATCACTCTTCTTCTCCCTTATAGTACATCCACACAGTTTCGCGACTGTTTTTCTGGAAGAAAATGATAGATTCTTTCATGCACAAAAGTCCTTATTTGAAATTTTAAAATAGTGTTTTATGAATAAAACATTCCTTCTTGGAGAACACACAGTACAAAAGCTACAATATTGAAGACACTGAATAGATAACAGTAGGCAAATATGAATTCTGTTAAAGGTTGTTTGAGATAAATTGCATATAATAATACTAAAAATAATAAATAATAATAACACCAAGATTTGAACTTGACTGATATTCTGTGTAGTTAGCCATGCACACCACTAAAACCCTGTAGTCACACACCACATGCACCAATTTACAGTTGGATCTTTAGTATTTATTATCATGCCACTACCACAAGAAGCTTGTCCTGAGTTCATAAATAATTATCTGACCTTTTACATGGTCGGTATTAATGATCAAGTTGTTTTTAATGTAGTTATGCAGTTAGAAAAGAAATGAAATTTGTCAAAACGCATTGATTTAATCATCGAAAGGCAGAGTCATGAGTCTTCCAGAAGTTCCCATCTTAGCTGGGGTTTTCTGTGCTTTTCTATTATTCTTTATGTGCATGAGGGCATTGCACTCCTTCAGATGTGTATTAGAAATGTGATGTATTAAAGTACCCCTGAAGTTTGATCTTGGATGTATATATGCAGTTTGATGTAGTTAGGGTATGTGCTGCAGTGGCTCTTCTCTAGCTCAGATGCATGCATGTCAAGATCAACGGTTGTGTGTCCAAGCAAACATTAGTTATGACAAGGCCTCTGTTACTCTGTGTTAGCCTACAGAGTGAAATTCAGACTGTATATGTTTTGACAGGAGCCAGTTATGTGTGGACAGCTATGTGAATATCCATATTATCATGCCAGACACTGTTTTAATGTGTTTGTATTCAATTGGTCTGAATGCAGTAGTGTTGCAAGTGTGTGTACAGGATGTGTGGGTGCTAGAGAGGAGATAATGAGCGACAGATAGGGAGTGAGCAAAGAGAGGAGAAAAGTGGAGCCAAGTTTATGCATCCTTAATTGTCTTCCTCTGCCAGCATCAAACAGAGCAGTACATGGCATATGAGGTGGCATCTTCAAAGAGACTTTATCATTATCTTCGTTTTAAATGCAGCCCAACAATGTGCTGTGGAATAAATAAAAACAAATATATCAGGAAGAGGTAACACGATAGGAGGACAGAGACAGAGAAGTATTTATCCTTAAGTGGAAACTCTACTCAAAGAAGCAATTTGTTTAATTACCCTTAGTAGTGAATCTTAATTAAGTCTTATGTCTGATTTTCGTCTTTTTTCAACTCAAAGTTAGATAATACACTGCTCAAAAAATTAAAAAAAACCCTTTGAAAACACATCAGATGGCACTGAGGGTGCTGTTCTGTGCAGCTCTGTGCGTCCCTCTACTGATATGCCTCCCCAGACCATCACTGACCCACCACCAAACTGGTAATGCTAAACGATGTACACGCATCATAAAGCTCCCCACTTCTTCTCCAGACCTTTCATGTCTGTCACATGTGTTCAGGGTGAACTTGCTCTCATCTGTGAAAAGCACAGTGGCCTAGTGGCAGACCGGCCATAGTGTTCTATGGCAAATGCCAATCGAGCTCCATGGTGCTGGGCAGTGAGCACAGGGCCCACAAGAGGTCGTCTGGCCCTCAGTCCACCCTCATGAAGTCTGTTTCTGATTGTTTGAAGACATTCACCTCAGTGAATGCTGCTAAAGGTCCTTCTGTAGGGCTCTGTGTTAGTCTTGTTCCTTCCTGCACAAAGCAGCAGATACTGGTCCTGTTGATGGGTTAAGGACCTTCTACAGCCCTGTCCAGCTCTCCTAGAGTAACTGCCTATCTCCTGGAATCTTCTCTGCTCTTGAGACTTTGCTGGGAGACACAGCAAATCTTCTGACAATGGCAGGTATTGATGTGCCATCTTGGAGGAGTTGGACTCTCTGTTCAACCTCTGTAGGGTCCAGGTATCACCTCATGCTACCAGTAGTGACACTGACCCTAGCCAAATGCAAAACTAGTCTAAAAACTTTAGGCAATTAGTGGTGTTGACAGAAGTGTGACTATTACATCCTTCACAACTTCCCCTTCCACTGTTTCACCTAATGAAGCTATTTAGGCCAGGGGAGGAGTGAAACCAAACCTGGAGCATACATTTGTGGTCTGTAACCAACTATCTTCAGACTGAAGATGAGTAGTGAAATGTTTCGACCTCACAAGAAGGAAGCCCAGTTGCCATGACTCGACTTCCAGATGATTTCATATTTTGCCATTACCATGAGAAAAAGGCATCATGACTTCAACTGTGGTGTAAACACAACATAGTCTCTCCTTCATTTAATTTCGTCTCACAAACACCTCATGTCAGACTGCCTTTCTGATGATATTACATAATGCTAAAAAGGGGTGAAACACCGTGTGAAGTGAGGGCTCTGCATGTGGGATCAAAGCTATGTTGATTTGACACAGAGTAGAGGTTGTCTGGAGTTAAATAAGTCAGACAAACACACACACACACACACACACACACACACACACACAGGCTCAGAGCAGTGGGGGCTTTTCAGGACAGGACTACAAAGAAGACTGCTGGTCCCAGTGGATCCGAATTATGGATTCCCTTCTGCCACTTCTGTCTCACTAACTGTTTGCTTTTTACCTCTCCTCCTCTCCTCTTCTTACCTAAACCAATCCCCTGTCACCAAGCCTCTTACCCATGTTTTGTCTCCTTTCTTCACATTCCTTTTCTCTTTTCCCGCTATTCTCACACAGTTGTATTTTCCCTGTTTGCTCTTTAACCAACCCTTGAGCATTGTCACTTCTTATTCCCCTCTGTCCGAAAGCATTTGCATGAAAGAGAGGATTTGGTTTGGGAAATATGATCATATATAGGCTACTAGGACAAAATAGAAATGTGTCTATAATCTGATATTGCTCTAAATAGTTTATATTCTGGTAGTTTAATACCTACATGTTTCATTATTATGGAATACATTGATTTGTCAGGGATTCCCCCGTAATTGGGCCACCATCATCATCAGAACCATAAGCAGAGTTTTGAATTTGAGGTGACAGAACAGTAGATTTGCTTTCGCATCAGGTGACTGGCTAGCTGGCAAGTAACAAGTAGTCCTATTCATAAACTAGCAATAAACAACTGACATCGAATAAGATATTGCCACTAGGTACACGCACTAGACGCAGCTACATTTTAATTGTCAGTATTTCGTCACCACCTTCCCACCATGGAGCATTTTACATGATTGTTGGATAGTTTTTTTTGCTAATTGCTTTGTGAAAAGTTTTTTTGCTCTGGGATTTTATGAAAAGTTTGAGTAATAATGTATCTTCAAATCATAGTCTCTTCATAACAGATTCATGTCAGTATTTATCTTAGTGTCATCTGTTTTTTTATGTTGAACTTCCACTGCTTTACCCTAAGGCTTGGTAAGAGGCATTGAAGATATCCCTCCAGTTTTTAATAATGGGTTGGACAGCCCTTAAAATTTGACCCTTCTGAAACAGAATAACATCTTTTCCACCACCACAGGATGTGTCTTCAGAAATGGTTGTTTAAGGAATGACAAGCTACTCACTGCATCAGTTAGGGTTAAATAACTTGTTGGCAGCTGAAAAATAATCATCCATACAGTAATTATCCAATGGAAGGTCTTTGATTGCTTAGTTAAATTCAGGTGGTGATTCAGTGTCTCATGTCTGTTCCCACCTGTGTCTAGATTCTGTAAATAGTTCATTTGTTTGTTTAAAGGAAAATTCATTCAAATCCTTGTGGTTACTCCCACACACTGCAGCATCTGGCTACAAGCTGATATATGCGTTAAATTACTGTAGGTAGGTTAGATTTTATGAGACGATAAGTAACTACTACTAAAGCTTTGATGCATATGCTTGACTTCACTCTGTTATCAGCTAGAGCAAATTAGCAGCACTGTAAATTCTGCACTTTTCAAAATATATGTGACATCCAGTCACCTAGGAAGAATGTGTAAATGCACTCGACATGACATTTAATACTCCACGAATGGAGTCATAATATACAGCAATGAGCATCCTTTGAAAACAAATTTTCCAACACACTTAGATCATCACATATACCGCACATCTGACTCCTGCTTAAAAGGTTTCAAAGGTTATATGCAAAAGGATCTGACAGGCTGACAAAAGTCAGGTTCCCACTGGATCAGCACATCTTACCCAAATTTTTGTTTGCGTTAAAATTCAAAATGTCTTGAGAAGCAAGTGGCTTCTCTAAATTATCTCCATACATCCACAGTGGCATAAATTCCTACCTTCTGTATTTGTACACAGCTCTATCTGTAAGCGTCTCCCCCCTGAGAATGTCTTAAGTCCTGATATTTATTCTCCAATGAGATAATTAGAGGAGGAAGAGCTGGAGGCAACCATATGGACCCAACTGCTGCTCAGCTCGGTCCATTATTTAAATAAAGACCCTGTTAGACACCACCAGTAGGCTCTCTCTCCATGTTTTGGCATGAGCACATATGTGGGATTCATGACAGTGAATCAGTGGTCATAAATAACAAAGTGACAGTTACATTTGCAAAATGCCCATAGTGCAATTAGTTCTTTTTGGCATAATTTTCATTTCATGGTGAGGACACAATAAAACAGGATATTGTTGCATCAGTAGGAGTCACACTGCCTTGCTGAATTGAATATTTCTCCAGTTAAAAAGATGACATCACACAGCAAGAGACCAGAGTTGAATAACAATGACATGCAATACTGGTGCAAGCGAGCACAGTCACCTTTGTTAGAAATGTCACGAACAGACAGATGAAACTGACTGAAAGAAAGCAAAAAGGTTGCAAATTTGCCCTTAATCCAGTTTCTCCTTTAGTCGTTAACCCTTAAGTATGTTCAGAAATCAGAGATTTTTTTTTTTTGCTTTTTGCTTCAATCATGCAAACAGCTAATTTTAGCAGATGTGAAGACATTCAAATTCCAACATTCATGCAGCTTTGTGACATTATCATTAGTTCTTTAACAATTGCATCATAACAGTGGAGACATTAAAACAGCATGGCTGCTCTTTTGTGTCGTTTGAATCCAGAAGACAAGAGAACGATCAACATGAAAAAGAAGAAAATTCATATGGCCCCAGGGATGCTTTGCAATGCTAAAATATGCATGGGAAGCTGTGATTATTATGCCAGTGTCTCTCTATGGAAACTAATAGTGTGAGATTATTTGGTTTTACGTCTTGCATCCCGAGTTGCATTTTCTAAGTGTAATTCTGTGACTGTGACAGAATAACAAAATGACTTTATTAAGGAAAGAGGGAGGGAAAGGGAGATTTCTTTGTCATGAAATGTTAAACATAACAAATCTTATAGTTGCCAGTGTGGCGTCTTTGTAAAGTTATGTAGTAGAGCTGCAAGAAACTCAAGATGCTGAATGTAGTAGCAGGAAATGCTGGAGGTCAGAGAAAAGCAAAGTGTGATGCAAGAGAAGTGGAAAAAGAGGGCAGGAGTGAAATGATATGCAGGAGGTAATTATAGAGTCTGAAGTGAATAGATGAATGAGCCAACTGCCTCCCAATCCCCAAATGAATGAGGGGCCCTACAGCTGGACACCAGGCCTTTGGGCTGAAATGTATCCACTCTTTTTCTGGCTGCTGATTGTACAAATTGTTCCTGCGCTGGTCTATCTACACATGCTGTCTTTTCAGATAAAGCCAAGCCAGGGGGGCCGGGGTGGCGTGCTGTGTTGGGAGGCTTGATTATGCTGAGTGGCAAACTGAAAGTGACGCTCCAGCAGACTGATCACTGTTGGACCTGTATGTGTTATGTGTTTGCCGTCCAAAAGCCAAGCATGACCGACAGAACTGCTTCCTTGTTGACTGGCTACACTCGAAACACCCCTCTGAATTGACTGAGCTCTCTGTGGGGAGCTGGAGGTGATAAGAAGGGAAATGGGTGGAGGGAGCACTGAGGAGGAACAGAGGGTAGTGTTCAATATACATGATATAAACATGACATCGTCCCTTCACTTATTTTCATTGCCACCTGTTCGATGTCCGGCCTTTCCCGTGCAGTGAGCGACGTTAAATACAGACTGCTGTCAACTTCCCTAACTCTGCCATTTGTCAGATTGCTTCTGTCATTGTTTTCCTTCCCTCTGCCGGATCACTGCTGTGTTTGTGGACGAGTCTTCTGCGGCGCAGAACAGCGTGCAGCATGTATCGCCTATCTGGCTCTCTGCACTACTGTTCGTGATTTGTAGCCGTCACACAGAACCCTGATTGCCAATAATGATGAGCTGGCGAAGAGAGGCAGAGGGAAAGATGAGGTGGTGATTGCTGCCGCTCTTTGTGAGTCGATAATGGAGAATATATGTCATGTGCCATTATGTATCTTACTGTGTGCCTGTAACCCATATGCTAATTAATGCTGATGAATGCCTCATTATGTTGATTTATAACAGGGCTACAACAGTGCTGTTGACTGTGGAAAAGGAAGGTGGGTCTGAAAGACACAGTGTTTGTGTTAGTCTCTGTAAGTCACTGTGTTCAGGGCGGCTCGGTGAAGATTTGTTTTGATGTTAAAATCTACATCTTAAAAGTTAGGTTGACTGTAAATAACGTTATTGCCAGCCAAATTTTAAAACCATAGCTTTGATTTTCTACTTCCCAGTTGTGGTTGGGCAGATAATTTATTATAGCGAACATTTATCCACCCACATTTGTTTATCACAGCCCAATTATCTTCATGTGGTCATTCATTTGAAAATGGTACATTTAAAACTGTTTTTGTGGCTCCAGTGATATTCAAATATGACAGTAAGCTGCTGTGAACCTCTGCATTTACAAGCTGTGTTGTCAAATGAACATTTAATGAAGGTTGTTGTTATGCTATTAGTTGTAAACACAACACTGCCATAATATATTTTATAAAGTTTACATGGCAAACTGTTGCTTATATTTACACGTCCAGCAGACATGTACATACATTTTTTTCCTTAGTTATGTTTCTGGCAGCCTGATGAATGTAAGCCCAGCGTTCACTCTCCTTTTAGTACAATCTAGGTCTCCATCAACTCCTGAGGGAAACGAGCCAGTGACAGTGTCTAGACTGAACCAAAATAATAACATCGTGGTTATGAAACCAAAAGTAAAACTCATCATGTCATGCGATGGGAGCATCTCACTTCACATTACAGATAATCATTTGATTCATTGTTAATGTAAACAAAAATGTGTCTCTGTGGTTTTTCACAGCAATAACATACAGTGTGACTGTAACACCTAAATTTCCATACATGCTAAAACTCAACAAGTGTGTTGCTATTCTGTAAGAAAAGTGTAAGACTCGAGTCTGATCTCGCTCCTGTCTTAGCACCAAGCTTTCATTGCTCAAGAGATTGGCTAAAATCCAGCTCCCGGCCCTGTGGACCGTGACAGACACGTTTACAGCTGCCTTTCTACCTGAACTGTCCTCTTTAGGGTTTATTGTAACAGTCATGGCCTGTGCATTTCAAGCTGCCGCGAGATGTGGGGGGAGAAGAAGGTCCCACTCCTTTTTTTTTTTTTTGTGACCTGGCACCTTTTTAAACTATAAGATGATGCCTATGCCAGTGCTGACAGGGCTATAAAAGCCCAGCCTCTTTTGCTTTTGATTACAATAAAACCAGGCCTCGGGGTGCAGCCTTTGATCGTAACATCGCCTCTGTCCCCACGGTTTTTGTTTGAAATTGTGTCTGCAGCAATAAACAGAGATGTGCCAGTTTTAAAGTTTGTCAAAAATGGCCGTAGTGGACAGAGTAAATTAGAAAGAGCCTTTGATGGACTGTAGAGCATCCAACTTTGGGAAAATGTTATTGTTTCAGTGTGGCTGCCATTTTAATTAAGCCTAATTAACATGTGATAACTAAATCAAAATGAGAAGAAACCTCTCACATTGTTTCCTTTCCAGTGACACACAGTTTGTTTCCAGGACGTTCCAGCTGAATATACTGCAGTTATTTATGTGCAGGGTGTGATTTTCTTTGATCACACTTTCTGTCAGCCAACAAGACAGAATGGGGAGAACTGTCATCACTTTTGAGGAAGAGCTGCCAGTAGAGGCACAGTCAAGAGGTTGTTCCACAGGAGTGTTCTCAATATGGAGTAGACGCACGTTGCCATTTTAGTGCCATGAGAACAGATGTGAACAACCCCCTTTCTGAGTGAATTTAACAAAACATGAAATGCCTACTACTGTATTGCTTATCTACAACATGATTTGTGGTCTGTGACATGGTGTTTTACATCATTAAAATGTTAAACATGAAGGTTTCTAATCTTAGAAACAGTAGTTTTATCAAAACAATCTTAACCCAAAATGTAATATTATTATTAATAATTTTACTTGTTTAGTGATTGTGAGCGTTGTCGTGCCATTTAACTACTGCAACAAACTACAAATGCTAAGATGTTTCCATTATTCAATATTTTCCATGAGTGTGGGCGTTTCAGGCCTTATGACCTACATTTATAATACATTATTTAAACTAAAGTTAAAGTAAAAAGCAAAAAACAAACAACAATACTGAATATGAGTGCTGGCTTTTATCAATATCCCCTATTTTAAATCCTTTAAGCACATCCCTGCTTTGTATTACACTCACACCCATCCTGGGAACATCATTAAACATCAAGCTAAACCTTCTCTGCTCCCTGTCATCCACCAGGTCATTCGGAGAGCATCTGATTGGTGGTTCTGTTTGTTATAGACTGAGAAAAGCCTCGCTCGCAGCCCCGTGTCTCCTCCCCTCGCAGCTTCATTCATTATAGATCACCTGCCCCCACCTGCTCGGCTTCATTACTCCCCCACTTCTCTGGTCTGCTGACTCTTCTTTTTCTACGGCGCTTCACACCGCCTTAAACCCCACTAGCATCACCCACCCTTTGTCTGCCTCCCCTCCCTCCTTGCATCCTTCACTCTCACTTTCTACCCCCATCCTGCCTTCTCGTTTTCACCATTAGGTAATTTAACCCTTCGTGCAGATAGTCATTCGAAGTGATGGAGAATGACTGAGTGCAGTTTGTTGATTACCTTCTAGTGCTTGTGTCAGTTGTTTGTGGGTCACTGAGCTGCAGAGTTCGAATCGCACCAGTCATGACCCCCCCATTTATCAGATACGCATTTACACACAAAATGCTTGTGACATCAGCCCAACGCTATTTGTTCTTACTCCTCGTCTTTGTTGATTACAAAACTATCCTTGGAATTTACAAAGCCAATAATTGAATTTAAAAAAAAACTCTGCACAATTATTGGAAAAAGATATAAAGAAATCATTTTCTTACTTGTAAATGCTCAGCGATGTGGTACATATTCAGAGGTATAATTTAACCACAAGAAAAACAAAGTAGTTGACCTATTCTGAAGTTTAATTACTCATTTTTCACATTTTTCACTGCGCTGGGTTTCTTCCTGATCCGCTTTTATTGCTTATGTCATTGACCTTCGTTGGCACTCAGCACAAAAACCGGCACAATCCTTTTCTGGTGCAAGGTTGTGTGTATGTGCTTTTATGTAGAGTAATAACAAAGTTTTAAAATTGTTCAATGTCTCAATATGTTGACAGGAAACTAAAGTATGTGCAGACTCAAAGCTTTACACACACGTGCATTATGTGTCCATTCATGTATCCAGCTGATTTTGTGATTTCCTGACTTTTCCTTTAGGACCACCGTGAGAATTACATTTTTGGTCTTGCTAACGGACAGTTCCAACCACTGACCCTACTCTTAGTGAGTTACCTGCTATAATTCCTGAGTTACAGCACTGCGTAAACGTTTTTTAGTTCCCGACTTCGTTAAACAATGCTGATGGTCAGAAACATTTTCTGTGATAGTTTCAAATTCAGAAGTTCTAAAAGGTTTTGAGCTGTGAGGTACAAAATAATACATATACATACACACTAAGCATTCTGTAGAGTTGAATTTGATCCCTTTAATCTGAAGGGATACTTTATGTGTCTGTGTGTTTATCTGCTGAGGTGGAGAGGAGACTTTTATTTTGAAAGGAAAAATGTTAAAATTAGCTAATTAAAGCATTAGACCTGCTACTCATCGCCATGTTGTTCTTATTGTGGGGTCAATATTAGTACATCTCACAGCTGCTAGCGTGATTGTAGACTCTTGTTATTATGAACTTAATACAAGAATAGATACAGTGTATAGCATACAGCAAAGGAAGGCAGATCATTTGAGATCAGACAACAAATGTGAATATAGAGCTGCAGAGGTCTGCTTTGGCGTCTGCATGTCTGTTGACCTTTCCGTTAATCTTCTTTTATTTACAGGCATAAAACAAGTGGGTTAGTCTCCTAACAAATATGTCTTAGTTCACTCTAAATGAATTGCGTGACTTTGTTCCCACACGTTCAAGACGCTTGCCCACCTACTGGATCTTTAGATATTTTCAGCTCAGTGAGAATATGAAATGCTTTATTGTGATTAAAGCGAACGAACGTGCAGCTCCTCCTCTCAAATGAGGAGGCAGCAGAAGACATTTTATTCAAAAATGCTGTCAGGGACAAACATTTTGCCGCTTTGCCTAATTATTCTGCTGGGTTTCAGGGGTGGCTGGACAGTGTTTCGAAAAGCCAGTTCACCAAGAATTAATTTCGCTCATGCTTTGCCTAATTAAGGTATTAACAAAATGTAACAAAATCTAGCCAGAGGACTGCTCCCAGCAGCACATTTCTTTGCAGCTCCAGTTACACATCAAATATTATTTAATCCAAGTATAATATAGTGGCTACACAAGATAAACACATTTACTCAGAGCTATAAAGCCCAGGGATCGATATAAGCTGCTTCTTTGTTTACCCTCTTGTTTGTAGTTTGATTGCCTTCGGGTCATTCTGAGAAGTGGAGAAGTAGAAGAAGCAGAGAGGTAGAGAGTAATAAAGAAGCGGAGAATGAGAAAGCACTGTCTCAGTAGCCTTCATCATCACCCCCACCCTCCTCAGCATCAAAAGGTGTTGCCCTTTTTGACAAGTCTGAATGTAAAGAGATCTGGTAATTTAGCTTAGGGTTTGTGGCGCTGCAGTCCTTTTTTTGTGTGTGTGAAACCCACTGGACAGAGTGTCTGGCTTCAGCCTTTAATGCTGAGGACAGTCTCAAGCAGGCAGCCAACATTAGTCTGAGTGTAACTCTCAAAGTGCTACTTTGAATACGATGAGGGCTTCATGTGTCCTCACAGCACAGCAATTATATCATCAATGATCCGTCTGAAAACTGGGCTAAATGCTTTTTTAAAAGTCTCTTTTTCACATACACTTTAATCAAAGTGATGCCCGCAGCACTACCATACAGTATAGAAAACACATGTAAGAGTATTCTTCCCATGTGTGTGCACGCTAACTGAGTAAAATAGCTAAAAAGGCTCTTTATAGGGAATGTTATTCACTGTGACGTGCAGGACAACGAAAAAGATAATGGGTTTCTTCATTTATTCATGATAGTTTTATTAAGAGGTAATCTCCCTTTTCTTTTTTACTCATCACTTTTGCACCTGGGAGCTGCCAAGTCCAACCACCGTCTGACCTACGGGGGCCTCTCTTGAGGGCACAGCAGTGATGTTGATGAGGGACAATTTTTGCTTTTTCACGTCTCCACTACTCCACTAACAGGCAGCTTTTCTGCCACATGCTCACTTCTCTATGCTTAAAGCCACCACTGCCTTAAAGTGGCCTCATGGCCACAGTTACTGAATAACTTCAGCATGTTTTTAACTATAACAGGCTTGACTAATGTCTCTTTTCTGCTTTAACAAAGCTCTGAATAAACTGCAGACCATACAATATGAAGCATTGTAAGTGCTGACTGTGGCCAGAAGAACAGAATACATTACACCTGTTATAAAGTCTGTTTTATTCACTTTTATTTTTTATAATATACTTTAAGATACTGCTCATTTTAAATAAGGAGACCGTCACCCAAATAGTTAACAGTTGTGCTTATAAGCTCTTCATTATTTTGCCTTTTAATCGTTCTGTGGGTCAAGACATATACTTTTGCTGAAGTAGGCTTTAGTGCTATGCTATGTCTTTACTGCTTGAATAAGCAGCCAGGTGACCTGAGGGCATCACAATCTCCAGGCACCTTCACACAGTTTACTTAGTGAAGTACAAGTCATCAGCATTGCATTTATATTATGGTATACATCACATGAGGTCAGCAATAAGTACGTCCTGACTTCCACTCCATTATTATGTATAAAGCTAAAGACACACATTCGTGTTTTTATATATTAAAAGTAAACATACTTATTTCAGGTCACAAACTCGTAGCTTTCCAGACAACTTACAGTGAGTTGTTGTACTGTATGTCAACAGTGGTATATCACTTATTTGTTTTCTTAGTTATGTTATGTGGTTGTCAAACAAATGTTTTAGCAGTGCAGTACCGGGCTGTACACCAGTATGTACATGACACAATATGTAAACTAATTAAGTAAGTCATTATAGAAAGCACTGTACACAGACAGCAGATGCTGGGTTTGTATGATGTGTTTATAACATGACTTCTCATAGAAGATTTGACTTTCAAAAGTTTCCTTTTACAGTCTATACGTACCCAACAAGAGACCTCTTACTCTATGCAGCTTTCATTACAGGTGTGACTATGGTTTGTCTTGGCTTCTTTTCAGTGTTGAGTTGTGGAGCTAAACCACATCAGAACCATGGATAGCTCCTTTAGATCCCCGGTTCCAGCAGTGAATCAGAGGATCCACTGATGCACTACTTTTCAGTGACCTTCACTACAACAACCCCCCTACTCGAGTAATAAGAAGTACACCGCCGGCTTATGGCAGAACAACTCTCTACCTATAGAAGAAAAGTGTTAAACCAACAAAAAAAATAAATAAATAAATAACACAAACAGCCAGAGCTCTGCTTAAATTATACAACTCAGCTGAACAAAGCGGCAGTCTCCCTGCATGGCGTCTCATGGGGGATCATTATTCCTTGTATATGCTTAATATGCAGTGGGTCTCTCACACTGACTGTAAATGTAAACCTGGAACCACTTGTGCAAGCTCTTTTAAAAGACTGTAGGCACCACTCCCCAAATGCGCTTTCATTTTTTGTTTTTTTACAAGGGTCATAATCAACAATCATGGTCATGCAAAGATTACAATTACCTGGAAGGCAAGTGCGCTCTGCTGCATGTTTTCCTAATGTTTAATCAGGTGAAAAATGTTGATTCAACGTTTGCTGCTCAGAGCTGCCAACTATACATCCTAGGCAATTTGTGCATTAGGCATTAGGCTAATCGAGTTTGACAGCCTAAGATTGCCCACTTCAAGTAAGTCTCAGGTCGAGGTCACTGCGAGTGTGCCAAACAAGGCACTTGTATTCCTAAATGTATTCATTACAGCGCTCAGACGGATGTAAAGCTGGATTACGGGGCCCACCGTGTGGCACAGGCGCCAAATGATTGTAAGCAACCCTCCTCCCTGCCTGACTCAGAACTTACACCAGGGGATGAGGACTGAGAGCTGTGTGGGAGAGGGAGTCCCACGTCAGATCGTTCATCAGCATCGGCCAGAAATTCTCTTCTCTCCTATGAATGAAGTTTTTTGGTGTTTGAATGTGTGGATGCACGAACTTCTGGTCTTTACGTCAAGCTCAGGACCAAAAGCGCCTCCTCCCTCCTCCTCCTCCTCCTCCTCCTCCTCTTCTTCTCCCTCCTCCTCCTCCTCCTCGGCACGCATCCCCCCTCTGCCCCTCTCCTGCTATTTGAATAGAGAGCCTGCGGAGCACTCTTTTGTTCAGTAGCGCTCAGCTGCTGGAGAGGTGAGCACCACTCTGGCAGGCGCTCATCCACTCGTCGCGGCTACTGCTTCGGCTCGTCTCCGGAAGACGCGCGGGCACTGCTCGACACAGGAGACACGCCGCAGCCCCCCCTCCCAAAAAAAAAAAAACCCACAGTCCCCTCGGTCTCTCCCTCTCGACTCAACAACCACAACTGGTCCGTTTTCTCCCACACTTGCGGGGCTTTTACGCGTCGTTGGATGGTTCAGCTCCCTGTCTGTGCCGTACCACCTGCACCGTATCACAACGACTCCTGTAAGGCTGCAGCATCGCTCTACATTCCTGTGGACCATCCGAAAGGTGAGGGCGAGTTGGGCTTAGCTTTTTTTTTTTTTTTTTTTTACCCTTTGGATGTCTAGATGCATTCAGTTTGCACGTAGAAAGGGTGTTACGCAGATTTTGTTCATTCTAGTCAGTGATGAATTGGAGATAAGGATGACAACGTTGTTCCAAGACAAAGATCTGGGGTTAGATGTGAATTACAGGTGCGCTATACTACAAAAGTATGTAGAAATCCTCAGAGCATTAAAAACAGTGCATTTAAAATGGAATAGCTGATTTTCAGTAGCCTAACATCTGCGCATCCGAGATGTTGGAAACAGTTTAATAAGAGACATCAGTGTCTTTACCCGTGTTACTGAAGACATTCTACCACCTGATGTGGAGAAACCAGGGTGGCTTGCTGTTATTAATCTGCTGTCTTGCCACACTGAAGTGTTTTTTCTGGACAATTGCATGGTGCCATGATAGCTGGGTTATACTGCATCCTAATAAGAAAGCATCATGCCCTCTTGTTGGGGTTCCTGGTTATGTAGAGAAACCCAATCAGCTGTTGGAACATCACTCCACCACCTGCAGTGAGAAAGCTAATTTCTCCTCTGGAAGCCTTCAGGTGAGGCAGACAGGGACAGAGGGAGCTGTTGGATTGGGTGAACGTCGATAGGCAGGGAACCCAGGGCTGTCAGCGCTGTCAGCGAACCAAAGAGGGGGCAACCTGAGACATTATCTTGGATGGCACTTAAACTCCACCAAATGGGGCTCTCGGTTTATTTCTGGAGGAAACTTTGCCGCCGTGCAGCAGCACCTCTAGGCTACACACTGATCAAAGAGGAGGAGGGCCAGAGTGCAGCCGAATATGGGTTTTAGTGGAATATTTGCCAGTGAAGGATGTTTTTAAGGATGGAAAATGTCAGATAGAGAATGGCAGCAAGAGTAGGAGTAGAGTTGCTCATGACCCCCTGGGAAATTAAACTGATTTTAACCAGCAGTTTGCAAAACAGTTCTCTCTCTCTCTCTCTCTCTCTCTCTCTCTCTCCCTCACTGTTGGACTCTTATTCTTTTTAGCTCTCACTAAATGTGTGGGTACATGTGGCAGCACACACTCAGTTGTTCAGTTTTCAGTGCTTGTCAGAACTGATCATGCACTCTTTTTCTCTGACGCGTGAGTCCGTATCCGTGTGTTATGCTGTACTCTCAGTGCACAGGGCCACACTGACTGGCTTCGGTGGAGCCAGTACTGAAGACATGCTGGGTGTTGGATAAGTGGCTACTGTTTCGCAGCTGATGCAGAGAACACAAAACACCCAGCTTCATTTTCATTCTGTGGCTGACTGGAAATAAAATGTTCCCTTCTCACTGGTTGAGCAGCCATATGTGGGGCTTTTGTGGGTGGTGTGTGTGTGTGTGTGTGTTTGTGTGTGTGTGGTCCTGTGTGTGTTCGTTGGTCACGTCGTATGGACAGCATCTGCTCCTGTTGCACTAATAGAATCTGGCTCCACATTTAACCGCTCTTTAAGTCCTTCTGCTGCCTTCTGCTTCTTTCTGCACCCTCATGTATATTGCAGAAGATCGCTGTGTTTGTCTTTCGCACGCCGCCTCACTCCGTTTGGACTCTGTCACTCTTGCGCTGCATCACAGGAGATTAACAGCATTGTTCTCTAGAAGAGGTGTTTCTTTTGTGGGATTGCCAGTTCGCTGCCCCCATTTTCACGTTTTCTTTGTGATGAGGCATCACAATGGATGAACAATATTCCTTTAGAGGGAGGCTCAGTGCTTCTCAGTGGCCGTGCTCCAACTGCGGTCAAGGCCAAAAGCAGGTCAGGAGCGTTGTCATCATACCTTTGAATTATGGAAGAAAAAGAAAGCAAAGGAATGAAAATACGAGTGGGGGGGGGGAGTTAACAGACTGGGAGAATTTTGCAGCATTATCTGCTCTTTGCAAGAGGTTGCTTTGTCACATATTTCAATAATGTGTCTTTTCTGGCTGGCTGCGCTCAGCTTAGAGCAGACACTTGTAGCGGAAGACTTGAATGGGCGAGAATTCAATTTTGCACTTGAGCAGTGTCCAAGCAAGTGAATGGGAACCATGAATTTTTACAGAGATTTTTTTGCAAATGTAAGACATTAATATTCCTACAGTGAACCCCTCTGTTACGCTTAAAGCAAACAAAGCTGCCCTGGCACAGGATGAAACAAGAGAACAGCCAATCAACTGCACAGTGAGGAGGATGTCTGGGCCTGAGTTAGGCTGTTTGACTGGTGAAAGCCTCCAGCAAGAAATCCTATAGATGGAAGCGTTTGATGGTATGACTAAATGTCATCTGGGGCTAATAAACATCTTTGATCCTTGTAATTTTACAGTGGAAAAAATATATTTAAAAGGGTGTTTGTGCGTGTTTTCCTCAAAGTTCAAAACTAAACCAAATGGGTGTAGCCTGTTGGCTGTGATGGTGAAATGGATAGGAGTGATGCTGGATTCCTGCAGAGTGAGGCTAATTTACAGACATACAGACAACCCTGATCCAGTTAAGCAGTGAAAACACTCACAGCTGCCTACCACACACATTCAATTCTTGTATTGTATAAATGATCCTGAGAGTGTGTGTGTGTGTGTGTGTGTGTGTGTGTGTGTGTGTGTGTGTGTGTGTGTGTGTGTGTGTGTGTGTGTGTGTGCGTGTGTGTGTGCCTTCCTTTGTCAATTCAGCTTCTGTTTTTGTGTGTATCAGCAGAGCCTGTGAGCACCTATGCTTGCACAAATGACCATAAATCATATTTTAGGCTTTGTTCCACCTGGCACCTCTGTTCCCCCAGTCACAAGGTTGTTTCGTCAGCGTAATCAAGGCTTGTACGTTTGCTCACCGGAGGACGTCAGTCTGCTTGATCGACAGCTCCGTGTCTTCCCACTCTACGTCTCCTCAAACCTGGCACCGCCGAGCAGATGTATCAGAGCCTAAGTTGGGCTGCTAGATTGCCTTGGCTGATAATATAATAGTCTGTCATTGGCCATATTGAACTAACACTTGGAGCCAAGCAAATGAGCAGCGCAGCTGGGCTATCGTGGCCAGTGGCAGAGCAGACAAAGCCCAGGAGGCACAGACACAGAAAAAAAAAAGGTAGTTTACCACAATCCCTCCAGACGCAGCTCATGAATATTAATAAAGGACCCCCCCCCCCACACACACACTCCCCCTCCTCCTCCTCCCCAGACCCAGCTCAGCACCCCTCTCCCACAAAATGTATTATTCAAAGGAAGCATTTTCCCTATTAAATAGTATAAATAAATAATGACATCTGGTTACAGTTTTTGTCTGCTGAATTAATGACAGGGGCACAGGCGAGTGTGTTCCACTGATTGGAGGAAGCGTTTGTGGAAGCTCGATTTCCTCACAGCAACATTTTCCTGTCCCGGCCTTTTCTTTGTCTCACCATTTGGGTGCAATGCCTCCTTTGTGAAAGTCAGGTTGCTTGTCAGTAAGATCTGACTTGGATTGCATCTCGATCTGTCACTTCCTGAAACACCCCGGAGGAGAAGCAGACACTACATAGCTGTTTATTTTACCGTTATGCCAGTGTTTTCCTGTCTGAGTTAATCCCCAGAAAAAGAAATGCTCCCTGTGGGCTCTTTATGTGATTTCAGCACTGGACAGCTCCTGAAGCACTGCCTGAGATGTCTACCTCATAGTGTTTGTTTGTTTGTTCTGGTTAGCACAATTTGGACAGGGCTTCACACACAGTGGATGACTGAAGATGCTTCACTGAAGGATATCAAATATGCAATGTTGGCATCATTGTTGTATACGCTGTATCTGTCAGACTCTGATGAGCTGGTAAACAGGGAGTGCTTGAGAGGCCTACAGATGGCCTGTGTTTTCCACTCTCATGTGCCGCGATCCCTGAAGGAGGAGCGCATTTTGTGGTGTGTGTGTTTGTGTGTGTGAGTATTCGATTTTAATTTGCAGGTACAAAAGGAATTCTCGCAATCGTACAGTGTATTTCCGGGCAGGGAGATGGCGACTAAAGCAAGAGAAAGGCGAGACATGAGTGGATAGAAGACAAGGAAATGTGAGCCATTGTTAGCAAGAGTGATTCCTGACTTTCATCCCCTGCCTCACGCTGCCTGGATTCCACACAGCGGGGATATTTATGAAGCCAGGACACCAATGTGATACTTACAAAGCTCTCCTCACTAATCGGAGATCTAGCTCTGGGGTTGCAAAAACCAATCAGGGGGATTTATGAGAGAGGACAGGAAAGTATTATAATTAATTTCTTTCAGATTTCTTGTGCCCAGGTCGTTCTGATCCGTGCGCGCTGGCTTCCATTTCTCTGTGGTGACTTTGTTTGCGTGTGTAGGGACCGCGTGCACGTGACTGCAGTATTTGACTGGTGCTGCTGTTGATATTGGGTAACAATAAAACACACTGTGACTTTGCTCTCTACAAACAAATGCTGAATGCCAATATAGCATTATGCATTACTTCTGTCGGCATACTTGTCTATGTAGGCCTTAGTGCATAATTTCTGTAAAATATTATGGCTTCAAAAGGTTTGTTGTTGGTGTTTTTTGTTTTTATGAAAATAATAAATTGGTTCTGCTTTTTATTCCATATATCAACCAGAAAAAACAGGTTTCTCTAATCCTCCAGTCTGTCTCCCTTTAGGCACAGAGCTGTGACTCAGATTTTTTCTTAAAGATTTTCCAATTGTTGTGATAATTCTGCCTTTTAATGTTTTTCGCAACAGTCCTTTTTTTTTCTTATCACACTGCTTTATAAAAAGCCAAATAGAGACTTGCAGACACAGACAAAGACCAACAGACATATAAATTAAAACATTACTGCTTCCTCACTCACACGGACGAGTATGCCTGACAGAAATTTTAGCTTTGTAAACTCGATAAATGAATCTGTAATAATGGAAGAAACAGGTGAAATCAGCCCCCAGTGACTACATTAAGGAACATCAATGAAAGTTATGGTGTCTGGCATTCAACTGATGAAGGTCACACATCTTGTGTTGTGATACGGCATGGTGTTAATTTCTTTAGTTAAGGGTTCTGGAGGATTGTTGTTTCTACTTAATGTCAATGAAAATCTACCTCAGTTGTTGAGCTATTAGAGCGATTAATAGGCCTCATCCTCTGGGCATCATTCATGTATATGTACAGTTATGAAGAACTGAAAATGTCAACCTCACAGCTATGTAAGATAGAAAACAGAGGATCAAGTAGAAATAATCCCCTGAGGACCATCAATATCTATGCAACATTTAAAGGCAATGCAGTCTACCCAGTAGTTGTTGAGATATTTGAGTTTGGACTAAAATATAGTGGACTGAGCCACAACGCCATCCCAAAGGATTTCCATGCATCCAACCTAGATACTCTGCTTCACCCAGTTAGTCAGAGAAATCAAATTTCCATTGTAATGAACATAAAGACATTTTAATAACCCTGAGTCTGGTTCTGTTGGAGGTTTCTTCTGTTAAAGGGACTTTTACCTTTCCACCATCACCCAGTGCTTGCTGTGTGTGAGTAGGATTTGTTTGTCTTTCCATAAAATCTCTTTAAGATCTTAACGTTACTAAGTAAAGTAAATCTTGAAGTGATTTCTTTTTAGATTTGACACTATATTAATAAACAGAATTAAATAGAGTTAAGTTACATTAAGTTAATCATCCTAAAGAACTGATTCTGTTTTTTCTGTTGTCAAGAGAATGAGGCATAGATGAAGTCACAGTGACCTTATAATTTGAACATCAAAATCTAATCCGATCTCGACCCAAAGAGACAATTTGTGCCAATTGAAGAAATTCCCTCAATGTGTCCCTGAGACACCACATTCACTAAGGATTATAGTGAATGTGGGGGAACATGAGGTGACTGTGACCTTGACATGTGACTTTGGCCATAAAAAACTAAACAGTTTAAACAACCGAAAATTAGCAGAAGATGTTGAAACAGGTTTGGTGTTTGAACTCGTGTGCATGCAGCCTTGAAGGACTGCACACACTTCATTAGTTTCAAATCAACAAAATCCAGAGAGCTTAAGAATTCTAAAACTTTATTTTATAACAAAGAACAGACTTTGTGGCAGCCTTGCGCAGCTAAGCGTTTGCTCATGACAGTGATGTGGCCTCAAGCCTTTTCAGTGTGTGTACTTGTGATTGTTCTGGTTTGTCCAAACAAGGTCAGTGACAGGAGCAATAAAAGCTGCTCGGATATAAACACGGAAAGAGAGCGAGGGTGGATGTCCTGGCACGAAAGCAGTGAAACTGGTGAAAAAGAAATTTTAATGGCAAACTAGTTGTTGAGACATTTTACTCAAAACCATAAACGTCTAACTCTTGATGGTGCTGGAGCAAAAGTCAAGGGATGAGCAAATTTCACTGGCAGCTGTACAAAATTTTGCAAACCGTCCAGTAGTTGTTGGAATAATTCAGTCTGATGTTCCCTCAGTGCTGTCTGGTAGCTAAAAGCAACAGAGACTTGCATGTGCTTGTGGGTATTAGAAAGCTGTCAGTAGAGATTCAGACTGATGAGAGATGAGACAGAGATGCAGACACAGATATACAGAGAAAGAGCCGGGGAGAGCAGCAGCAGCTGGCTGACCTGAAGTCCTCACAAGGTGGATCTACTCAATTGTGTCCAAACTCAGTGTTAGGACGGGATGCTAAGGGAGTAGGATCTATCTATCTATGCATCTACTCGTCTGTCCTATAAATTATTTTCCCTATAACCTGCAGTAATATTATTACATTTTAGTCAGTCCCA
Source organism: Anabas testudineus (assembly GCF_900324465.2). Taxonomy (NCBI): domain Eukaryota; kingdom Metazoa; phylum Chordata; class Actinopteri; order Anabantiformes; family Anabantidae; genus Anabas; species Anabas testudineus. The sequence continues at coordinate 8,766,685 of NC_046613.1, read as the reverse complement.
ACCAGACTTTGATTCCTTGCTGATATTTCACTCAATCTCCTCCACGCCGCCTCCGGGTGCCACCATCAAATTGATTTTAATATGGAATTTGTAAGCCTCATAGCGGGTCAGATGTCCTGCCGGTAGCGTCGCGAGTCGTTCTGCAGTCAGTAATAAGATTGCCAATGCTGCACCAAAGTGTTTTTACATGGCTCTACGAAGCGTGCTGCCTTCAAAGCTCAAATATATTAGTCGACGGTGGAAGTGGGAACTTGCAGGTTTGTGTGTCAACAAGAAAGAGCTCGAAACTATGTTCATGACTGTGTCTAATGTGGGACTTAGTGTGTTAAGGGACCTAGAATTTTTGAGAAGAAAGGGGCATTTATATTTGCTGATGTTCCCTGCATTGTTGACAAGAAAATTACATTTTTATAGTATGATTTCCATTCAAATTGCCTTTTGCCTTTTGTCAACAGAAGGGAAACAAAGTAAAAGCAGAACTGTCTGCTTTCCATCAGGAAGGCTCCATACAATACAAGGGTCACCTTTTGTGGTTGCAGATTTTTAATGTACAGCCCCGTTAGACAATTACCATTTTGTGGCATTTCTGTGCAAGCTCTGCACACGGAGTCCCCTCTGAGGTTAGAGAAAAGCGTTTCGGTTCTGCTGTAGCAAATTCAATTTGAACTCTTTGGGTGGTTACCAGTTCTGTTTGTGTAATTAACTGTCACACTGCAAAAATTAATAGAGAAGAAAATACAGCGTGAAAAAATGCAGAAAATGAAGAGATGCTGCTGCAGTCGCTCAGGTTTTAGTCAGGCAAGAATGATATTAATCAACTGTGTTTGAGAGTCTGTGTGTTTCTGTTTGTATGCCTCTGCAACAGAAACGTCCGCCCTCATCTGCTCTCTGCTTCTGCTGATGGGGGCTTCCTGCATCCCTGTTGTTTTCCCCCCCTGTCCCTTCATAACAATAAGCCAAGATGAAATATGCCTCTTTCTGTCCTTTGTCAATCCACTTTCTCTGGACTTTTTCCCTTAGCTGTAATTAAAGTGGCTGCCTGTCTGTCTTTCTTTCTGTCCTGATAATTACCCTTGGTGAGTAGTGGTGTAGCCCTCCAGTTTGCTCCTGGACCTCTTTGATAAATTTGGCAACTGCTCCCAGAACTGTTGCTAGGGCACCTCTAGTGACTGAGATTTGGCTTGTGTGTGTGTGTCTCTCTCTCTCTCTCTCTCTCTCTCTCTCTCTCTCTCTCTCTCTCTCTCTCTCTCTCTCTCTCTCGCTCGCTATGTGTGTGTGTGTGTGTGTGATAGAAAGGTTTGTCCAAGAGCTTTGCTATCCCCAAGTGTCTCCGTGCTCAGATTGATTTGGGACTGTTGTCTGTGATGGATCGTTCTCTGCACTGGACTAGTGGCTGAGCTGTTGATCACTCACTACTGTCTCTCACTGTGTATTGGTCCCTCCATGCGTGTGTGTGCTCATTAATAAACAATCACTGCTCTACTCTGACTCTTCTTATCTGTGTTTACTTGCTCAGTCCAGCTGTTACATTAGTGTCCCCTTGGCTTAGTGGAGAGTGGCAGAGAAAACAGTGCAGTGTAATTGTAAAAGTAAAATGCCTCTCTCTGCTGATGTCCTTTCTTTGTTTCAGTGCACGCTGGGACGTGTGCTGTCAGAAATTTTGCCCACCCACTTGCTTGGTGATTGTGTCGTGCACACGCTTCAAATGCACATGCAAATCACTCTCTCGAAGTGCACGCAGCAAGGAAAACCACAACGCTTTTCAGTGCAGACAAGACTACAGGCACCTCGGGCGTTGGAGGCCAAGTCCTAATTGGGCCTCGTCTTAGCGTGACCTTCATTGTTTTGACAGAGAGAGCATCAGGGGGAGACGGGCCAAAGCGGAGGTTATCTGATCTCTACTTTACTTCCTTTCGTCTTCACGTCAAAACCACCCGTCTCGACAGTAAAGAAGGCATGTTAGAGAAGCCATTAGCTGCTTCCAAAAGGGTCAAAGCTGTCGGAAGCAGTGCACAGGATGCTTTAGCGCTCATCTCAGCGGGTAGGTTTGTGTGTGTGTGTGTGTGTGTGTGTGTGTGTGTGTGTGTGTGTGTGTGTGTGTGTGTGTGTACGTTTGAACTTGACTGTATAGTATATGTGTATTTTGTGTGTGTCGCGGCTGTGGCAGCGCAAGACAAGCACCCGAGAAGGGTCCAAACAGCAAGTCAGCTCTACAGCGCGTGATGTGATTTACCGCGGAGCCATTAGCAGTCAAGCTGTGTGTGTGCTTCAGGTGCTCTCACAGGGAATGGAGAAAGAAAATACTCCCTGCAGCACTGCACACTGATTTTAAAAGCCCCCTTGTGATTTATTAGGAAAACATTTCTTTAGACCTCCTACCTTCAGTCTGCTGCCTTAGAACTTATAGAGTGTGAGTTTGCACACACTCATACAGTATGCTCAGTGCTGAGGTAGCAGGAGAGCAATTTGGAGTGGCCTGTGGAGGCTCGCAGTGCATCATTGCTGGAGCTTCTCATCACTGAGCTGTGTACGAGAGTTTGTATCTGTGTGTAGTCATAGTGCTAGAGACAATATTAAGGCTCAACATGAGGAAATCACCAATTCGTGCCTCCCTCTCCTTCCTCCTTTGCGCCTCTCTGAATGCAACATATCAAGGTCCTAATTTTGACGCATGCAGGCGTGTTCAAGAGCCCAATCCCGCAATCATGCTTGTTGATTACATTGTTTATTCTTAATCAGGATCTCAGACAGGACAGCGCCTTCAGCAGCCCATCACCACACAGCGCTGCAATCACGGCGTTTGTCATCTCTTATTTATTACTACAAACAACCTTAATTGTCGACTGTTTCTCCCTGGGCCACACTGCTGCTGCTGCTGCTGCTTTTGAAGAAGCTGCTCAGGATTAATAGCACTTTTATAAATGCAGACTGAAATTTGCCTTGTAAATGAATTCTCAGGATTGTGATTTGACTGTGAGTGCCTTTTCTAAATGGCTGTAGCAAATGTTGTTATCTCGATGAATCTTTCTCTAACTCACTCTGTCCACTGACCTGGCTGGTTTTATTTCTGGACTGAGCTTTGTTGAAACTGCCCACCTGTGTGCCATCCAGCAGCAGTGTGTGTCCAAGCAGCTCTTGCCTTTCCTAAAGTCAGGAGCTCAGGCAGCTCATCTTGTCACAACCGCGGATCTGACTGCCAGTTCTCCGAGCCCCCCGTGGCTTCTGCTCTTTGCATCGGCCGCCAGATAAATGAGGTGTTTGCTTTTCTTTGGCAGAGCGTTACCTTTTAGAAGGTCAGCGAGGGTGGATTCACTAGGGAAAGTGAGCTCCGTTGATGCGGCTCACCACTCAGCTCTTTAAAGGACCAGTAGTTCTGAATGTGTTAGTCCATTAACCACAAATCATGTATGCTTTAGGTTACTGCCAACCATTTCCCAAAGCTGGCTGTTAGTATTTAGATGAATTTCCTACTTTCGCATCTCCACAGCAACCTGCTTTACTACTGTAAAATCAACTTGAAAATTGTTTGATAGAGTGAACATTTAGTTACTAACCCTGCTACATATTAATGCAGTGAAGCAGTCAATATTGGTATCAGCTACAAGTATCTACGAAGACCTTCAATTCAAACTACAGAAATCATCCATCTTTGATTTGATTATCTGTTTTTCAGGTTTAAATTCGTAAAGTAATTTAAAAATTAAAGCCACTTACTGATTTTAACACACTAGAGTTGCCAGTTCTCAAGTTCTGGAAACAACATTTTATTTTGGACTAATCTGTTTTTAAGAGTTTAAGTTAATGTACCGTATGTTTACTGAGATAAAACTGAATGTCATTGTGAACTGGCAGGAACTGAAATAAAAAGGCACTTAGAAGATTAGAAATTATTTTACAAACTTACTCTATATGGTGAAATATATTGCCATTTGCAAAGGGGATTGGTACAAAATGTCATGGTTCCAGGATACCGAATGCTGGTGACTTTGGTGCTCTCATCACTTTCCGCCGTGTGCCACTATGAGACTGCTATTTTTGAATAAATCTTAGCATGGTACAGAGATTCATGTTCATCCGTGTTAAAGATTAATTGAAAAAATCTTCCAGCACCTTGATCCAAGGTCAGCATTCCAGTTAGTTACTGGAACTGTATGTCATGTAGGCATGTAGGGACATTTGGGGTGAAATGATAATGTTGAACACAGTGTGTTTACTATTTCTATCTATTTTTTATTATGTGGATTTGAAAGGGAACGACATGCAGCAAAGGTCTCCTACTAGACTTGACAGGAAATGAAATGTGAAATGCAAAACATTTGGGGTTGGACTTCATCTGCTCTGTGAATGGGTTAACCTGGATAAAGCCCTTGACTACCTTTTGTTGAGATGACTACAGGAGACCTCTCTGTTGTTCTACCATCCTCAGCTGGCACGTTTCTCCCAGTAAACAGATGTTTTATATTCCTTTACTTCTTTGTGCTACACCAACCCACTACTCATCCATTTATCTACGGCTCCATACAGTATTCTCCTCCCTGTTCCATTCCTTTCATTTAAACCATCTGGCTGATCATTTACTCAACAAAGCTGCCTCCCAGCTCTCCGACTCATTCTCTGCGTGGAATTGCATTTTTGAATTTGTGCCAGGTGTTTGTTTCTTTTTCTGAGTAAACATTGGTTGATAAATAAAATTCATTGTGGTGACACCGCCTCTTTCAGAGAGGAGGTACAGAACAGGAACAACAGTGTATCTGAAGGGGTCTAGTTAAAAAAATAAATAAAACAACAACAACAAAAATGTAGTTACAATAAATATATATTTTTTTTATTCTTCTCTCTCTTCTTTTTATTTTGTCACTGGAGTTTTAGTTTTTAGTTTCTCTTGGATCCAGTCTTCACTTTGCACCTAGTTTACATTGAAACTCATTGGCTCATGTTGGAGCAGCCTGGGCTTTCATGCTAGTTGTCATTAATTATACAATGCCTACATAAGTAATGAGCATGTGAGGAGTTCGTAGTGCTAGCATGGGAATTATATGCTTTTCGTCTCACTGCTTCTTGTTTCTTTGTTTGTTTTTTGTCTCTCACACCACAAGGGAGTAATTTTCCCCGAGTCTGTAACATCACATTAACAAGACGTTGCTAACAAGGGCTTTTATTTCTTACAAATATCTCATATACATGCAACACAGTCAAAGAATGTAAGAACAATAGTGCCAGGAAAGTACCCCCTCCAAAGCCATCTGTCTACCTTCCCTCGCTTTTCCAACATCCCAAACACATGGATGCCATAGCACGTGTGTCAAGACAACCACCTGGATGATCTTATTTTTCCCCACCTTTCCCCGATGTGTCTTCCTCACCCTTACTTCCTCTAGTCAGGTAGGTAGCAGGTATTTCTCTGCTCTCTTGCAGCTGTCAAAATAGATGAGGCGAAACATATGTTCGAGCCTTTTTAATATTATAAAGATATAATTTGACAGATAAAAGATGTTGCCTGACAAGTTGTATTTGGGGATTTAGAGAGAAATCAAGTGAAATAACTCCCAAAAGAGAGCAAGGCAGCTCTCCAAATTCACTTTGTTTATTGTACATGCTTAAAGGATTTTTTTTTTTTGTCTTTTTGACAAAGCTACAGTTAGCTTAGCAGAAACGCTGGGAGTTTGTCTCCTGGCTGCAGCTTCACCCCAACTTTACAAATGTTACTGTAAAAATCTTTATTAAGATACTAGTCTTGAAAAAGTAAACCCATCATTCTCTGTATAGTGTTAAATCTAAACAGCATCGGCCCCCAAGTGTCAGATTTGTTGGACATTTAAGGAGAAACTTCTGTTCAAGCCAAACTAGATGGATCATATCATAACCAAGTAGGTTTTGAGGAAATATCATGACTTCACTGTCTCACAAAGGAATTGTTGTTATTGTTTACACATGGTCTACATTTCACTAAAATGTGAACATCAATCATGAATGTGAACACACCAACTGAAATAGTTTATTTATTTTTAACAGAAATTCTTCATCTTCTCATCTAACTTTGGGAAAGATGGTGAATAACCATATTTCCTCAAATGATTCCTTCTGTTTTCCAGTCTTGTTGACATATCCTTCCCTGCTACCTCTCTCAAAATTGAAAACACTGTGACATTGTACCAAAATACTCTGTGTCACTGTCAGCTGCTTTGCTGATATGTTATGAGTGAATTCTGACAGTTTCTCCTCAAGTTGTTGTGTGTGAAGAGTCTACAGAAGGTGTTGAGCTTCAACTGCTATCTGGGACACATATCCCACACCACAGGCCTCTCTCTATCTCTCTCTGTTTACCTCCATCCAGTTTCCCTTTCGCGATGCACCAAATAGTGAGTCATAACAGTCAGAGCAGAGGGGACGTTGGTCATATTTTGAAAAGGAGAGAAACCATTTGGTTTCACATAGATTCCCTCTCTGCATGCAGCTCTAGAAGGAAACAGCAGAAGAAGATTTTATAATATGGAGGATGGGGCTTGTATTGTAGCTGGCACAAATTAAACAATTTATAGGAAACACTATTGTTAAATGTACTTTTCTAGATATTCCAGGATCAGCTTTCACTAAATATGTTCTTAGAAATATAAGATTTGAATTGAACACATGTGAAGGAGTCATTAAAATGGAGTCCCAGCACACCATTGTAGAGAACAGTTGGCTGCACTGACAGGACAGCATCAATCAGAGCTTGATGGGCGTCGGCAGGTTACCAGTTATGAGCTCAAAGAGAAATAGAGAGCAAGCTGCACTTATAAACATACATTCACAAATATTACCCTGCTACTTAACCCATCATTGCTTGGGAAATATGACAAGCAGGGCTTTTTGTGTTTTGTTTTTTTGTTGGAGGTAATTACAGACCATGTTTGTAATTTGCCTCAGTTGATGTGGTGGGGCCTGTTATTTGATGCATGACTCAGTCAATCAGTCTCACAGATCGTGCCTGTAAAGTCACACTACAGTGGCAATGCATGAGGACATCTGAAAGCCCGTGGCTGTGTGTGGTTGCAATGAGATGTGTAATTAGCCAAAGCAGCCTGACAAGGTGCTGCAGGTGCATGAAAGACGAACGGAAACGAGCCAGGAGAGAGGTCAGAGGAGAGGAGAGGAGAGGAGAGGAGAGCAGAGGAGAGGAGAGGAAGAGGAAGAGTTATTGTAGCCTATAAAACTCAAGGTTGATCCAGTTTTGTGCAATCATTAAATGATGTTTCAGTGCTTTATCTCCATCTCAGTGGCAGAGCCATACCTAAAGTCTGCCTCCTCATAAACACTATATCCTGTTAGGGTGATTTCAGAGTATTCCTCATTACGTCTTCGAGGACCACTGCAGCACTGAGGATAAATATCAGGCAGGGTGCAAGGCTACGGTACGAATCAGCCAGTTTGTTTCCACCGCCAAGAGTCCAGGTGGAAGAGGTGGAGGTTAATATCACCGATCAGGGTAATTAATTGCTCCAATTTAGTCATTAAATGCTGAGTTGGAACTGAGAGCTGACACCTGCAGTGTCTCAGAGAGGGTCACAAAGACAAAGAAGGGGAAGGAATGAAAGAGACGAGGAAATAAAGTATTGACTGTGTAGTTTAAGAAGTACACAAACTAACTACAAATAATCAATGAATTCTATTGGTATTAATATACTGTAGGTTTACTGTAAGAAAGCTATAATGAGTTATAATGCAGCTCTTTTGAAGGTATGGGATTGCGTGTGAGTGACCACCAAAGAAAATTCTGATAGGCCACTCATCAGTGCTCCCATGGGGGAGGGAGGAATGGCAGGAAGCTGGATGGAGAGAGAAAAGAGATATAGACAAGAGAGAAATGTGGATAAATGAAATGAGGTAAAAGTAGACAAGAGCAAAAAACTGGTAAACTAGATTAATTAGGAAGTTTTCCGCTTGATTTCCAGTCTACAAACAACATAAATACTAAACGCGAGGTCTTTGTAATATTCCTGAGAGATGTTTCCAGGAAGAGTGATGTTTGTCAGAAAAACTAGTGATGTCAAGTATATTTTTCTTTATAATCTAATGAACACAGCCTGTCTTTAATATAGAACAAGTCACACTTGACACAATCAGTGACTGGTGAATACCCTAGGTCCTCTGTTAACTGTAAATCTTGCTCCCGACCAAAACGTTGCTTTGTGAAAAAACTAAATTAAGACATTTCCGACTTAAGAAGGCATTTCCTTATTACGAGTTTTGTTATTAAGGTATGAGAACGTTGAATTACAGCAGTAATAGAAAGCAAATATAGAAAGAATAAAGGCAGAAAATGGATACAGAGTGCTAAACTTGATGAGCATGATACTTTAGAAGATATTTGAGTGAAGGAAAACAGCTAGATATGCTGTAGATATGCTGTTTAGGTTGGCGAGACCAATTTAAACAGCTCTATAAATAGGGAATCATCAGAGGAATTGGTGAAAAGCGGCTGTGTACAAATGGGTTTCATGTAACAGATGGTTTCGTGGAACAGCTCTGCATCTCTGTCCCACCAGGTTGGCCCGATAAAGAGGAGAAAGATGGTGTTAACTTTACTCTCTGTCTCTTTTGCTTAATCCTCTTTAACTTTCTTAATCTGTTTTTCCGCTGCTTCTCTAGCCCACTATTGGCCTTGTCTTCTTCGCCTCCTCCTGTTTTTCTATTTCTTCACGTGCTCTTGTCTTGAAATGCGCCTTCTCTGGGTGCACCACAAAGCCTGAGTTTCATCTAGCGTGTCAGTGCTGAGTAATTACTGTACAGGCAACAAGAGGTTAGGGTGACACGCGGGTGCTCTCTCTCTATGTCTCTGCTATTTAAATGAGACTTTGTTTGTGTATGCGTGCGCATGTGCCGCCCACACTCTTCTTTAAAGTATCACACAGGAAAGGCATTAACAACGGTCGTGTGAGAAATTAGAAAAGGACCTGATTAATTCCTGGCAATGAGAAATTAAAGGGCGCTTCCCTGCCGTCATCATTGTTGAGGGACTGGGATTTACCTGCAGTGTGATTGAAGGTGGCTGCTCTGCGCTGCCACCCTCATTAATAATCACCAGCCTTCAGGAAGCTTCATGCTGCCATGAGCTAGTCAGTTCAAAACACTTAGCCATTACACATGACACTGAGGGCTTGATATATGACGGGCTAATAGCTCTACACTCACGACACACGAGGACCACTGAAGCTGTGCAACAACAATAAGAGCCATCAGGCCACTGTAGAATAAATAATACAAATAAAGTTGCATGTAAAACATGAATAATGTGTTGTCAGCTAAAAATGGCTGAATGATTCATAATTAAAACAGGATTCATTTTATTTGTTTGATTTACATTGTTACATTAGGAACTCCCACCTGCTGTGCTTCACTCTGTGGAATCTGTGTGTGTCTGTGGGTCTTCAGTGACTCATCTGTAAAAACAGCCTTTCTGCGTGAGATGCTTTAGCTCCACGATGTTGAAATCGTTCTCATTTCATCAACTTAGGGGAAGAAGAAGTACTCCTTCTGCACTTTGTCTCCTCCTGAGCAGAGGGCGAAATATAATAAATGTGATCAAATTTACAGGCAGCTAATGCTGTTCTCCGCGGTGAAGCAGGTTAATTTGCTTCCAGTAAAGCAGCAGTAGAAACTAAATCACTTTATTACTTTACATTTAGACTTTTTTCTTGACTTTTATTCTAAAGATGAATTCAGCAGAGAGGAATAAGCAGTTTATGGCTGTCTCTAATTTTCCTTGGTCAAGTGTTTGGCTCCGGGTACTAGTTATTTTTATTACATTACCTCACATAATATGGCCGCTTTGGAGATGCCTAAAAAGAAGTCGCGCTGTAACTGCCATTTGTGTACATGAAATACAGAGACCATGTGATATTTCAGGTGACGTTTTGACTTTTCATGTTTGCATGTTGCAAAAGAAGCATCCAGGATTTCTAGAGCTGTCAATTACTGATCTGTGCAGCGATAGAGCCGAACTGATCAAAGGCCTCACTGATGTAGTCGGGCTTCTTTGTTCCTGTCTCAAGGGATGAGGGGGAGGGGGGAGTTGGGTGCTCTGCTACATCTGGCTCACACTTTAAGGTCTTTCTGAAAACGCACACATATACATAGATGTGTCCAGATCAGAAAGGAAACACAAATCAAATGCACACGTCTGCACACTAGCTGGTACGCAGACGCGCATGTATGACCGGCGTGAACGCCTGGTGATTTATCACACCACACATCTGTCCCGGCTGCCCATGCACGCAGGTGCATGTAACGCTTCAAACTGTGTAAAAGTGGTATCATGCATTTTCCCGTCACTCTCCCAGAGAGACCTGCCAGGCCACCGGGATGATTGCTGTGTCTGAGATTGATTCCGAGTTTTGCTGCTAATTATTTTATGCCGTCGTTTGAACTGTCTGTTGAAATCCAATTATCAGACTGTCTGTGAAGCTTACATAATTGGGGCGGCGACAAGGGGAGGGGAAGGGAGGATTGAGAGGGCTGAGGGAGAGATAGAAAGTCGTGGGGGAAACACTTCTTGGCTGTGAGATATGAGAAATTTCACTGAGGGAGAACCTTGTTTGCTTTGAATGTTGGCTTTCTAAACATGTCAACACATAAACTCACAAACTTAAAAAAAAGGGTAGTTCAACACTTGGCACTATGCTTATTTGTTTTCTGTGTGAGAGGTAGATGAGAACATATCTATCACTCTGATGTTTGCCTATTAAATATAAGGCTACAGCCACAAACCTTCCAGATTAACTAACAGGACTGAAGCAGGCGTAAACAGCTGACCCAGCTCTGTCCCACTGTAACTGAATCTAACTAGCAGCTCCACTTAAGCTTATCAAGTAACACATTTCATGTTTAATCTGCATAAACATAAACTAAAATGATGATAGGGTGTCATTTAAAGACCCTGCAGCAGGGTGTAAAGAAATGCAACATGCGATAGTCAGTAGTTTTAAAGGGATCCCTCTGGTAGCAGTGCGACTTTCTCATAATGACATTGGAAAAACAACCTGCAACTAACAATCGAGTGCAGCTCCAATGAAACAACGCCCTTCTCTTTGAAATGTCAATTTGTGTTGGCTGCCTCATCTAGATTTCATGGAGCGTGTGCACAGCGTAGGTGGCCTGCTGCATGCTTACTATCTCACTCTTTCACATACATGCCCACACACACAAACACACACACACACACACACGCCGGGACACAGCGAGCTGCTGGGGCCCCAGCAGGTGGTCCCGTATATTCATACAGATAGGGCCAAGGCCGGAGCAGGCACCAGATAAATAAGTAAATAGACCTTGGCCTTAGGCAGGTTTCATCAATTCTGATTCTCCCAAATGAGTGTGCCTGAGAATCGATATAATCCATAGGGGATCCCAGTCTGTCTCCATCTCAGACCAGGGACTCGTGCTCCGACTCAGGCTGGACCGCAATGCTTAGCAATAAAGCTGGAAATAGCCAGGCTGCACCATCAAAGCCTGCCAGCCTCTCTCACTCTCCATCACTCTCCCCCTCTCTCCCTTGTTATCTTCTTCTTCTTCTTCTTCTTCACTGAGGTGTCTTAACCCTCCCTGTAGTCATTCCTCTCTTCTGGCTGCACTCCTACCATCGTCTCACACCTTCCTCACCCTTATTTACACTTTCACACTCTCGCTGTTTTGCTGCTGCTAACAGGAGACTGGAAACATCTGCAGACTTTCATGACTCATTAGCCAAGTGTGATTATTTAATCAGTACACAGCACACCTGGAGCTAGAGCCACCATCAACATGCTTGCTTCCCGTTCACCCTCCCCTTTTACCCCCGGAATGTTTTTTTTCTTGGTGCTTCGAGCTTTTGATTTCTTCCTCTTTTCATTCTCACGCTTCAATTTTTTCCCTCCCCCGTACGGTTATCACAGCGCAGTGTCTTTCTCCTACACACTGTTCCTTCTCTCAGACTTTCTGTCTCCCCCCATCAAAGTCAGGTTTTCTATTCTTTGGCTGCAGCACGCTCCAATTCCAATTTCTGCTCAATTTATTCACTGTACTTTGACGCTCCTTATCTTGTCTCTGTCTCTCATCAGTTTTTAAAAACTCCTTTTCTGGCACATGGCTCTCTCCAATCCCTACTTTCTTTCCATGCCATTTCTTTTTATCCACAATCTAGTACAGTTTGTCAACGCTGAACAACTGTCAACATCTTATCGCATATCTCACTGTCATTTCTTCTCTCTTTTTAGTTGTCAGTCTCGCTGCCTGTTAAATCACGCTTCTTACTTCTAGTTCAATTTATAGAATCAGGTTAGCACCACTCCACCTTTCCACCGCTGAAATCCACAGTCACACAGTCATTTATTGAAAAAAGTGAAAATGTATTATCTAATTAAGAATGATATATGTTTCTGAGGTCTATAAGTATCATGCACCCTTTACTGTAGATATACTTATTCTCCATAATTAACTTTATGAACAAAGTTTATTCATTTTAATATATATATATATAAATATATTATATAAACCTGTCAAGTATTTACTGTACATTGCGTCATTGAAGTGAAATTAATTTAAGTTTGTTGCAAACAATTATTCAGACACTGTTTTACATGCACAAGAAAAACTTTAAATTAGATGACTAATGCAGCTAGTGCTATGGCAACAAATGGGTATCAGCAGTAGCATACACTGCCCATTAATTTCTCAGGACACACACATTCCTAATACTAACTAATACATGCTACTTTATTGTTATGGATGAAGTGAAAAAAGGGTTAATCAACACAATATTAACATGCCACTCTGGCTTCCTTTTTTCTGTCTACTGTTTACCACTTATTGGGAGCTGCGGTCCTGACTCCACTCTGCTGCACTGCACAGTTACTGCTGTTAAATGAACTAGACTGAAGCTTTTATATGTTTTCAACTTTGATATTCTCGTAAAGAGAGTCTATAACAGTCCACTACTGCCGTCTCTGCCTTTAACTACGTTAAAAAATGCGAACACAAATAGTAGGCAGGTGGGTGTGATTTATGTATCCACTCTGAAATATCAAAATGATACCTCCAAAACTAGTTGCATTCCCATCAGGTGATTCACCAATGTGAAATAACTGAAAATACATATAGATGTTAGCTTTTAGCTCAAAGCAACGCAGGTTCTAAGTAGCATCCTCACAGCTAGAATGGCTTTTGCACGTTACTGTACTCACTTTACATTGAATTGACCACACATTGTTTTAAACAAACATCATTTTTCTTTGCCTGCTCGTTTTGTGACAACTTGGGATCCACTGCCAGTAGCTCTAAACTAAAGGTAGCAGGACACATTGTTTCATCCAGTAAGCCCAACAATTTCCCAATTGGAAAGTGCGGCCACATGGTGATTTTATTTCATCCCATTGTCTCTCTGACCTGTATGCTCTTGGCCGACTCAACTTGCAGAAGGACTCCATGCGCCTGTTCTTTTGGACAAAAACGTGGAGGCATGTGGAAGCCAGCAGAAACAGTGATTTTTTTTAGAGAATGTGCCAAATGCTTTCACAGGATCGAATGAGGTGCCATCGATATTATCCATTTCTCCCTAACACAGCCATGCTTAACACACACGCATACACTTTTGCATCACGAAAATGACATAACACACACCATCTGTCTGTCTGCGGCCTGGTGACTTGATGGTTCCTTTGTGTCATTGGGCCCTCATAGGTGCCTCCGATGGATGTCTGTATCTGGCAGTCGCTGATGCTGTGATTGTGATGAGATGCAGACTGATTTAACTGCCCATCAAAGCAGCAGATTACCTCTGCCACAGCTTTTGTATGCATCTCGTTGTGTGCATGTGTGTGTGTGTGTGTGTGTGTGTGTGTGTGTGTGACTGCTAGGGACACAGAGGGCACAGGCACATATGCTTCCCAGTGTGTAGTCTATTTGCGAGATGATTTAATGAATAATATAAAAGTTTATTAGATGGAATGTGGGACTTGAAAAACTGAGATATTGGACAGAAGATGAAATATAGATGCTCTCTTACACGCAGCATACAGGGGTGTTTCAGGATGTGTACCGTGGCTCTCTGATTTCATTTTTTTTAACAATGCACACCCTCCTTCCCCCATTAATTCCCAGGCTGCCTCGCACATTCCATGGGAAAATACTAGAAGAGATTAGATGAGGTCTCCAAATGACAGGCTGCTCTCATCCCTCTGTTAATTAGTCTGGTCTCTCAGTGTGGCTGGATGACATGATGAGGAAGGAATGAAGAAACGAATGGGGACGTGGAAGGGAAGGAGTAGTCGCTGTTTTTAGCTCAGAAGTGATATATTCCTGCTAGGTGGCTTTGTGACATACACAGCAGACATGACTGTGATGGATGTTACCTTTCTGCTCTGGGTTCATGGAGCATCATGAATCATCTTGACTGTGTTAAGGGTCAGAGCCATCATTCCACTCCGTATTTCCCAAATCCAATTTTTTTATCTAGTTAAGTATAATTAAAACTTTACTTTAACAACTCCTTTAGTTGAAATCGCTCTCTGTACTCTGCTGCCATGCTACATGTATGGTATAATCGGACTGCTAGATCTATAGTCTTCCTCTGTATTTATTTCAACGTTGAATCTAGTACAGTGTGGGATCACTGATCATCTTCCAGGCTTTTGGCCCTGCATGATTTAGTGTCCCTGCACTGCTCACTGTGATTAACTGAGGTGTCTCTATAACCTGAAGTCAACAGCAAGGATTTACTGTATCTCATATGTCTCTGGATCCTACCAAGACAGGAAAACAGAGTCGGACAGTTAAGCAATCTGAGAGAAGGAGAGCAGAAATGCAGAGGCATATAGGTTAGAGAGAAGCGGCACAGAGAAGAAACGATGTGCAGTACAGAGGAGAGAGACTAACAGTGTGACAGAGGAGTGGAGATGAAAAACCTGGCAACTTTCTCAGTGAAAAACATCTCATTCCTACACATGCTGCAGATAAAACTCCTTTTACCACAATGATGTAGCGCTGTGTACAGTATGCTCGTGGTTGTTACAGTATGTGTGTTAGGTGTTGGAAGGTTTTAGTCATATATGGTCAGTATAGTCCAAGTGCGGCTGCCTGACTGTAAAACACCTTGTAGACATATTAAGGTAGGAAGGGTTATTATGTAATGTCTTCATCCTTCAAACTTTGCTATATGGCCTATGTGTGCATGCTATAGCATGTGTGAAAGTATTGATTAAGAAGCAACCACAAAGGAGAAGGTAGCAATACAGTATATCTGAGAACTGTCACACCCCCTGTAATTGGATCGGTCAAGCTTCAACACTGTTTAACAGAGTTGTTCCCAGCTCTGTTTTGCTGTAAAAAAAAACATGCTGGGTTGACTGACAAGTGTAATTGTCAGTAAGTTTATCAACTTTTAATCAACAAGATGAAACAATCATTGGGTACAAGTTAGAAAAAGTGAAGATTGTGTGATAGATTTGATCTGTTTTTTATGATTATAAATTACTTAGCTCTGGACTTGTTGGTTAAAAAAAAAAAAAAA